>NC_069504.1:253002817-253302817 GCF_027579735.1 Bombina bombina | reverse complement strand
GATACCCGGTCTGTCCCATTCCCTCTTAATAATCTCAGAAATTCTCTTAGGAAACGGAAAAACATCAGTGTAAGCAGGTACCTCTAAGTATTTGTCCATTTTACACAATTTCTCTGGTGGTACCACAATAGATTCACAGTCATCCAGAGTCACTAAAACCTCCCGAAGTAACAGGCGGAGGTGTTCAAGCTTAAGTCTGAGGCAACCCACTTCCCGAATTGGAAAGTTCCCCCTCAGACAGAAGTTCCCTGACCCCCAAAATCAGATCCCTGTGAGGGTACATCGGAAATAGCTAACAAAGCATCAGAGGACTCAGTATTCACATTGACTTCTGTCTTGCTGAGTTTGCCCTGTAACACTGGCAACTTAGATAATACCTCTGTAAGGGTAGTTGACATAACTGCAGTCATATCCTGCAGGGTAAATGAATCAGACGCGGTTGAAGAACCCGGCGTCGCTTGGGTGGCTTTAAAGGTTGTGACGTTTGGGGAGAATTTGGCGGCATACCCTGATTCTCCTCTGACTGGAAGAGTGGCTGATAAATTTTGGGACATATGAGGAGAAAGCTGCGGCATATCTTGAACACTGTCAGAAGACTCCTTAACAGCATCCGCCCTAGACAATGTTGGCTCAGAAAAAAAGTCTATCCCTGTAATGTAAAGTTCTATCAATACATGAGGAACAGAAAGGGATTGGTGGTTCAACATTAGCATCAAAACAAAGAACATGTAACATCTTGCAGGGCCTCTTAGTCCATCTTTATTCACCAACAAACTGAATAACAAGATAAATAACTGATATTTTATTAAGAAAATACCTCACAAAAAAAACGTTACTGTTCCTTTAAATTTTTAAAAATAAACTGCTTTATTTCCAGCAAAATAATAAAGTAACATAAGGAAAAATTAAATACTTTGCTGAGGTGCTTATCTGCCTAACACCGGAGTGTATACACGGTTAGATGATCCAGACTCAACCTCTTTATTCTGTCAATTGAAATCCGTAATACGGCCAAAAACTGTGACAAAGTTTTCCTTGAAACAGAACACAGGAAGTATGAGGGAGAAGTGCGCAATAAAATTTGCCGCTTCCGTTAACCCCTCCCATCGTGGGCGTTAGAAGAAAAAAACTTCCCTCTGACCAAAAGTATAGTAATGCCGTTGTATCATTACTAAAGTAAAAAAACACCACCTCCGAGTCTGCTCCTCGTCCCCAGTGCCTGCTATAACTGCCCGTAATAAAATATTCTCCAAGTCATAGGAGAACTTTTCATTTTGTCCCAAATTTGATTAATTTCTTTTAAAGTGCCATCTTTTATTCTGAATAACGTTCCCAGAAAATAAAAAGTCAGTACTTACCTTTATAAATCTGCCCGGCAGCAAGGCAGCTCACTAGGTTTGAGAGGCATGATCCCTCACATGGACCTGTGGAAAAAAAATGCAAAGACTGAATAATCTTACTCGGGCTTTAGAAAATAGGGCAGCATTAGTATATGGGAGGTGCAGTGACGACTATACCCCACAAGTTCCAATGGCTCTAAAGCCACCACTGCTCTACTGAAGAGACTGATATGGACTACGGCTACACCCTAGAACAAAGCAGCACAATCTTGCACTACTTAAAAAATAATACATACTTGCTTGAAGAATCTTCATTCTAAAACCTAACTTTACCACTTCCTTGCTCTAACGTAGGCAAAGAGAATGACTGAGGATGGAGGGAAGGGAGGTGCTCTTTGCCGCCTCATGCTGGGCAGGAGTGATATTCTTAATAGTAATTAGATGATCCGTGGACTCATCGTGTCATTAGAAACAAATTATGCTTACCTGATAATTTCATTTTCATCAGTGTGAGGAGAGTCCATGGCTTCATTCATTACTGTTGGGAATTAAGAACCTGGCCACCAGGAGGAGGCAAAGACAACCCAGCCAAAGGCTTAAATACCTCCCCCACTTCCCTCATCCCCCAGTCAAACGTAGGAGAAATATCAGGGTATAAATAGTGCCAGAAGATAAATAAATTTAGTTCCACCCATCGGAGATACGGGCGGGAGCCGTGGACTCTCCTCCCCTCGATGGAAATAAAATTATAAGGTAAGCATAATTTATGTTTTCCATCTAAAGAGGAGGAGAGTCCACGGCTTCCTTTATTACTGTCAGGAACAAATACCCAAGCTCTAGAGGACACTGAATGAAGCCGGGAGGGTAAAAAGGCAGACCCTAATCTGAGGGCACCAAAGCCTGCAAAACCTCTCTCCCAAAAACTGCTTCCGCAGAAGCAAAAACGTAAAATTTGTAAAACTTTGTAAAAGTGTGTAAGGAGGACCAGGTAGCCGCCTTACAAATTTGCTCCATAGAGGCCTCATTTTTGAAGTCCCAAGACGAAGCCACAGCTCTAGTTGAATGAGCCGTGATCCTCTGAGGCGGCTTATGTCCCGCTGTCTCATAGGCCAAGTGAATCAAACCTCAACCAAAAGGACAAAGTAGCAGAGGCCCTTTGCCCCTTGCGCTTCCCAGAATACACCACAAAGAGATGTAGACTGCCTGAAATCCTTTGTAGCCTGAAAATAAAACTTCAAGGCACGTACCACATCCAGGTTATGAAGTAACCGCTCCTTAGAAGAAGGAACAACTATTTCCTGATTTATGTTACGGTTAGAAACTACCTTGGGAAGAAACCCCAAAACAGTGCGAAGCACAGCCTTATCCGTATGAAACACCAGATAAGGAGGCTCACTTTGCAAGGCAGCCAGTTCAGATACTCTGCGTGCCGATGCAATAGCCAACAGGAAGCGAACCATCCAGGACACAATCTTAATGTCAATGGAATGCATAGGCTCAAACAGAACCCTCTGCAATACCTTGGGGAGCAGACTGTTAAAGACAGGCCTCTCTCTAGACAGAGCCTGAACAAAGGATTGAATGTCAGGGAGCTCAGCGAGTCTCCTAAGTAACAAAACCGAAAATGCCGAAATTTGTCCCTTCAAGGAACTGGCGGCAAGACCCTTTTCCAAACCCTCTTGGACAAAGGACAGGATCCTGGATACCTTCATTCTGTGCCAAGGATATCCATGCATCTCACACCAAGACAAGTAAGTCCTTCACACCTTATGGTAGATGCGAAGAGTGACTGGCTTCCTTGCGTGAACCAGTGTATCAATCACCCTTTCAGAAAAGCCTCTCTTGGCCAAGACTAGGCGTTCAATCTCCACGCAGTCAGCCTCAGAGAATCTAGATTTCGATGTTGAAAAGAGCCCTGCTGTTCTAGCAGATCCCTGCGACAGGGAAACCATCACGGTGGAGAGGATGACATCCCCACCAGATCCGTAAACCACGTCCTCCGCAAGCACAAAGGAGCAATCGGAATGGCCAAGGCCCGTTCCTGTTTAATGCATGCCACTACACGAGGTAGAAGTGGTAACGGTGGAAAAAAGTAAGCTAGGCTGAACCCCCAAGGTACCGCTAAGGCATCTATCAGCTCTGCCTGCAGGTCCCTTGACCTCGACCCATATCGGGGTAGCTTGCAATTGAGTCTCGACGCCATGAGATCTATCTCCGGCGTTCCCCCATCAGCGACAAATCTACACAAACAACTCGGGTGAAGAGACCATTCCCCCGGATGGAAAGATTGTCTGCTGAGAAAGTCCGCTTCCCAGTTGTCCACACCTGGAATGTGAATCGCTGAGAGCGAGCAGCTGTGGGACTCCCCCCACTCCAAGATCCAAGACATCTCCCTCATTGCTAGGGAGCTCCTCGTACCCACCTGATGGTTGATGTAAGCCACCGAGGTAATTTTGTCGGTTTGGAATTTGATGAAGCTAAACAACCCCAGAGAAGGCCATGCCTTTAGAGAATTGTAAATCGCTCAGAGTTCCAGGATGTTTATCGGAAGGAGAGACTCCTCCCGGACCACTTTCCTTGTGCCATCCTGGCACCCCAAACAGCTCCCCGTCCTGCCAGACTGGCGTCCGTGGTTACAATCTCCCAGGACGGTCTCAAGAAGGATGAACCCATGGACAGCTGCTCCGGACGAATCCACCAAGAGAGGGAGATCCGAGTCCGAACATCCATGGATATCAGCTGTGAAAGATCTAAATGATCGCCGTTCCACTGTCTCAACATGCACAACTGAAGAGGTCTGAGATGGAACCTGGAGAATGGGATGACGTCTATGCTTGAAACCATGAGACCTATCGCCTCCATACAGTGAGCCACCGGGGGGCTTGGGGAGGACTGAAGGGCAAGACAGGTGGATGCAAGCTTCCTGCGCCGCTGATCTGAGAAATATTGTCATAGACAGAGTCTATTATCGTGCCCAGGAACTTTTTCCTGAGTTGATCTAACCGTGAGATTGAAGCAAAAGAAGAACAGCCCTCAACGGCGCCTGAACTAGGATGTTGTCCAGGTAGGGCGCCGCAGCAATGCCCCTGGATCTGGCCACTGCAAGAAGCGCCCCAGAAGACTCTCAGGGCCGTCGCCAGACCAAAGGGAAGGGCCACAAACTGGAAGTGTTGGTCCAGAAACGCAAATCTTAGGAACTGGAAGTGGTCCCTATGAATTGGCACATGAAGGCAAGCGTCCAAGTCTATAGTTGTCATGAACTGCCCCCTCTTGAACTAGAGGCAGGATAGATCTGATCGTTTCCATTTTGAACAATGGAACACTCAGAAACTTGTTCAAACAGTTTAGGTCCAAAATCGGGCGGAACATGCCCTCCTTCTTTGGAACCACAGATTGAAATAGTACCCTAGACCCCTCTCTGCTTGGGGTACTGGTACGATAACACGGAGGGAGGCAAGATCTCTCTCACACACTCAAGAAGACAGATTTGACTGGAGGAATCTCCCCCTGGGCAGATGGGATCTGAACCCCATCCTGTAACCCTGGGTGACAACTTCCAGAACCCAAGGGTCCTGAACGTCCTGCAACAAGGCCTCTGAGAAGAGAGATAATCTGCCCCCTACTTGGTCCGGAGACCGGTCGGGGGCTGCCCCTTCATGCCAACTTCGTCTCGGCAGGCTTCTTGCTTAGACTAATTCCAAGATTGAGCCGGTTTCAAAGTTCCCTTGGATTGATACGCTTTCACGGCGGGCTGCTGGCGCTGTGCCTTATATGCACGAAAGGGACGAAAAGTAGATCCTTTAGGCTTAGCCTTCTTATCCTGCGGTAGGAAAGCTCCCTTGCCGTGGATATGATCGAATTCAATCCTGAACTAAATAGAATTTTCCTTGAAAAGGCAAGGACAAAAGCCTCGACTTAGAGGTCATGTCCGCAGACCAAGACTTAAGCCACAGAGCCCTGCAAGCTAAAACGGAAAAACCTGACACTGTATCGTTCAGGCGAATAATTTGCATATTGACATCACAGATGAAAGAATTGGCGACCTTCAGCGCCTTAATCATATACTGTATCTCGTCGATGGAAGTCTCCCCTTCGACAATTTCACACAGGGATCCAATATGTTGCAGCTCCAGCGACCGCCGCTGCCAGCTGAAAAACAAACCCTGTGTGCTGAAACAACTTTCTCAACATGTTTCCCAGCTTTTTAACTATGGGCTCTTTAAACGAGGAGAATAGTTGTCCACTTCGCAATAGTAGAGATAGCCCCATCCTGTGACGAAAGACAAAGAATGACTGCGGGATGAGGGAAGTGGAACGAGTATTTAAGCCTTTGGCTTGGGTGTCTTTTGCCTCCTCCTGGTGGCCATATTCTTAATTCCCAACAGTAATGAAGCCGTGGACTCTCCTCCCCTTTAGATGGAAAACATCTAACAATTAACATGGCAAAGATTTAAAAAACTGGTCTATTAAATGGAAGCAGTACCTACCCCTCATTCTGATTCAAGTACTTGTACGTTAACTTGACCCAAAGCTGTATATCTTGTGGATTTTCAAGCACACTTGCTTCCAGGTTAGAAATGTCATCAGTTTCATTTGTGAAATATCTTATATCGTCAGGGGTGACGACCGCATCTTGGGTAAGTAATTTTGCTTTAGGTTCTGAAAAATAACAGTAGCAAGAGTAAGACATTTAGAATATGCTAGCCTTTCACCTGCCTTTGCATAGACTGGTTGGAATTTTACTACTCTGCTTACGGATAATGTTCAATAATCAAATGCAAAACTCCTTTGGAAAGGAGTTTACTGAATTTGACTAAATGGTACTCAAATTTTAAAAAAATTTGTTTGAAATTCATATGCTTAAGGGGACACTGGTCAAAATTTAAATGCACATGAATTACATCTTTAAATAAAAACATATTTGCAAATTGCAATATACATGAATTGGCAAAAATGCTTCTAGCAAAAGTTATCACTGTTTTAGTGTTAACATTTTTCTCTGCACTTGCATGTAAAGCTGAGCTATTCTCAGTGCACCAGCATTTTAAATACTGCAGCTGCTCAGAGCACAAGTGGGGCTTGTCTCATGTTAGCAATTAACAAATTGAGTCATTAGCAGATGGTACAAGCACCTTAGGCTGTCTTTAAAATGCTGGTAACATAGTGCATACTTAAATACATTTTTGAAACAGATATAGCTTTTATTAGAAGTGTTTTTGCTAATACGTGTTACAAAAATTCTTCGAATTCAAAACTGAAATGCATCCATGTGGATTCCAATTTTGAATGGAATGTCCGTTTAAAGTGATGGTAACATTTATAATGTTGCTCACTAGATTATTAATCTTTGTCTTGTGTTTCATAAATCTGTATATATTTTTTTTTCCTTTAGCATGCAAATACATTATTATAATTTATCTTACATTATTAGCTTTTTTTTTTTACACCCCCCTCTCCTAACATCCCCTCAATTTTTTTTCTTTGGGTGAGGTTTGTAGTGCTCACCTAATCATGCTGGCTTACTTCAAAGGGTAGTGTGACATTGAGCAACATTTGCACCTAGATTTTGAGTTCTGCGGTAGCCGTCAAAAGCAGCGTTAAGGGCTCCTAACGCTGCTTTAGGCCGCCCACTGGTATTTACAGTCAGGCAGGAAAGGGTCTAACGCTCACTTTCAAACCGCGACTTTTCCATACCGCAGATCCCCTTACGCCAATTGCGTATCCTATCTTTTCAATGGGATCTTCCTAACGCTGGAATTTAGAGTCTTGGCTGAAGTGAGCGGTACACCCTCTACCGACAAGACTGCCAACGCCAAAAAAAGTCAGTAGTTAAGAGCTTTATGGGCTAACGCCGGTTTATAATGCTCTTAACTACCGTGCTCTAAAGTACACTAACACCCATAAACTACCTATGTACCCCTAAAGCAAGGTCCCCCCCACATCGCTGCCACTATAATAAATATTTTTAACCCCTAATCTGCCGACCGCACATCACTGCAACCTACATTATCCCTATGAACCCCTAATCTGCTGCCCCTTACACCGCCGACCCCTATATTATATTTATTAACCCCTAATCTGCCCCCCCAAAGTCGCCGCTACCTTACCTACACTTATTAACCCCTAATCTGCCGACCGGACCTCGCCACTACTCTAATAAATGTATTAACCCCTAAAGCTAAGTCTAACCATAACCCTAACACCCCCCTAAATAAATATAATTTTAATCTAACAAAATAAATTAACTCTTATTAAATAAAGTATTCCTATTTAAAACTAAATACTTACCTGTAAAATAAATCCTAAGCTACCTACAATATAACTAATAATTATATTGTAGCTATTTTAGGATTTATATTTATTTTACAGGCAACTTTGTATTTATTTTAACTAGGTACAATAGCTATTAAATAGTTATTTACTAATTAATAGCTACCTAGTTAAAATAATTACAAAACTACTTGTAAAAAAAATCCTAACCTAAGTTACAATTAAACCTAACACTACACTATCAATAAATTAATTAAATAAATTAACTACAATTACATACAATTAAATACACTAAACTAAATTACAAAAAATAAAAAAAGATTACAAGAATATTAGGCTAATTACACCTACTCTAAGCCCCCTAATAAAATAAAAAAGCCCCCCAAAATAATAAAGGTCCCTACCCTATTCTAAATAAAAAAGTAACCAGCTCTTTTACCAGCCCTTAAAAGGGCTTTTGCGGGGCATGCCCCAAAGTCATCAGCTCTTCTGCCTGTAAAAAAAAAATACAACCCCCCCCCCAACATTAAAAACCCACCACCCACATACCCCTACTCTAACCCAAACCCCCCTTAAATAAACCTAACACTACCCCCTGAAGATCTCCCTACCTTGAGTCGAGTTCACCCAGCCGGGCCGAAGTCTTCATCCGATGGGGCAGAAGAGGACATCCAGACCGGCAGAAGTCTTCATCCTATCCGGGCAGAAGAGGACATCCGGACCGGCAGACATCTTCATCCAAGCAACATCTTCTATCTTCATCCATCCGATGAGGAGCGGCTCCATCTTCAAGACCTCCGGCGCGGAACATCCTCCTTCCCAGACGACTACCCGACGAATGAAAGTTCCTTTAAGTGACGTCATCCAAGATGGCGTACCTCGAATTCCGATTGGCTGATAGGATTCTATCAGCCAATCGGAATTAAGGTAGGAAAAATCTGATTGGCTGATTGAATCAGCCAATCAGATTCAAGTTCAATCCGATTGGCTGATCCAATCCGCCAATCAGATTGAGCTCGCATTCTATTGGCTGTTCCGATCAGCCAATAGAATGCGAGCTCAATCTGATTGGCTGATTCAATCAGCCAATCAGATTATCCTACCTTAATTCCGATTGGCTGAAAGAATACTATCAGCCAATCGGAATTCGAGGGACGCCATCTTGGATGACGTCACTTAAAGGAACCTTCATTCGTCGGGGAAGGAGGATGTTCCGCGTCGGAGGTCTTGAAGATGGAGCCGCTCCTCGTCGGACGGATGAAGATAGAAGATGCCGCTTGGATGAAGATGTCTGCCGGTCCGGTCCGGATGTCCTCTTCTGCCTAGATAAGATGAAGACTTCTGCCGGTCTGGATGTCCTCTTCTGCCCCATCGGATGAAGACTTTGGCCCGGCTGGGTGAACACGACTCAAGGTAGGGAGATCTTCAGGGGGTAGTGTTAGGTTTATTTAAGGGGGGTTTGGGTTAGAGTAGGGGTATGTGGGTGGTGGGGGTTGTATTTTTTTTTTACAGGCAAAAGAGCTGATGACTTTGGGGCATGCCCCGCAAAAAGCCCTTTTAAAGGCTGGTGAAAGAGCTGGTTACTTTTTAATTTAGAATAGGATAGGGACCTTTATTATTTTGGGGGGCTTTTTTATTTTATTAGGGGGCTTAGAGTAGGTGTAATTAGCATAATATTCTTGTCATCTTTTTATTTTTTGTAATTTAGTTTAGTTTATTTAATTGTATGTAATTGTAGTTAATTTATTTAATTTATTGATAGTGTAGTGTTAGGTTTAATTGTAACTTAGGTTAGGATTTCTTTTACAGGTAATTTTGTAATTATTTTAACTAGGTAGCTATTAAATAGTGAATAACTATTTAATAGCTATTGTACCTAGTTAAAATAAATACAAAGTTGCCTGTAAAATAAATATAAATCCTAAAATAGCTACAATATAATTATTAGTTATATTGTAGCTAGCTTAGGGTTTATTTTACAGGTAAGTATTTAGCTTTAAATAGGAATACTTTAGTTAATAAGAGTTAATTTATTTCGTTACATTAAAATTATATTTAACTTAGGGGGGTGTTAGGGTTAGCTTTAGGGGTTAATACATTTATTATAGTAGCGGCGAGGTCCGGTTGGCAGATTAGGGGTTAATACTTGAAGTTAGGTGGCGGCGATGTTAGGGAGGGCAAATTAGGGGTTAATACTATTATAGGGTTTGCGAGGCGGGAGTGCGGTGGTTTAGGGGTTAATACATTTATTATAGTGGCGGCGAAGTCCGGTCGGCAGATTAGGGGTTAATAAGTCTAGGTAGGTAGCGGCGACGTTGGGGGGGGGGGGGGGTGTGTGGGGAGACAGATAAGGGGTTAATAAATATAATGTAGGTGTCGGCGATGTTGGGGGCAGCAGATTAGGGGTTCATAGCTATAATGTAGGTGGCGGCGTTGTGTACGGAGCGGCAGATTAGGGGTTAATAATATAATGCAGGGGGCGGCAGATTAGGGCTTAATAAGTGTAAGGTTAGGGGTGTTCAGGTATAGACTTAGAAAGTGTTTCCCCATAGGAAACAATGTGGCTGCGTTGGGAGCTTAACGCTGCTTTTTAAAAGGTGTTAGGTTTTTTTCATCCAAAACTGCCCCATTGTTTCCTATGGGGATATCGTGGACGAGCACATTTTGGCAGCTTACCGCTACCGTAAGCAACGCTGGTATTGAGGGTTGAAGTGGCGGTACATTTGGCTCATCACACCCTTTTTGGAGCCTAACGCAGCCCCCTCAGCCAACTCTCAATACCAGCGTTGTTTGGGAGCAGCGGTAGGAAAAACATAATTTATGCTTACCTGATAAATTCCTTTCTTCTGTAGTGTGATCAGTCCACGGGTCATCATTACTTCTGGGATATTACTCCTCCCCAACAGGAAGTGCAAGAGGATTCACCCAGCAGAGCTGCATATAGCTCCTCCCCTCTACGTCACTCCCAGTCATTCGACCAAGGACCAACGAGAAAGGAAAAGCCAAGGGTGAAGTTGTGACTGGAGTATAAATTAAAAAATATTTACCTGCCTTAAAAACAGGGCGGGCCGTGGACTGATCACACTACAGAAGAAAGGAATTTATCAGGTAAGCATAAATTATGTTTTCTTCTGTTAAGTGTGATCAGTCCACGGGTCATCATTACTTCTGGGATACCAATACCAAAGCAAAAGTACACGGATGACGGGAGGGATAGGCAGGCTCTTTATACAGAAGGAACCACTGCCTGAAGAACCTTTCTCCCAAAAATAGCCTCCGATGAAGCAAAAGTGTCAAATTTGTAAAATTTGGAAAAAGTATGAAGCGAAGACCAAGTTGCAGCCTTGCAAATCTGCTCAACAGAGGCCTCATTCTTGAAGGCCCAAGTGGAAGCCACAGCTCTAGTAGAATGAGCTGTAATTCTTTCAGGAGGCTGCTGCCCAGCAGTCTCATAAGCTAAACGAATTATGCTACGAAGCCAAAAAGAAAGAGAGGTAGCAGAAGCTTTTTGACCTCTCCTCTGCCCAGAGTAAACGACAAACAGAGAAGACGTTTGTCGAAATTCCTTAGTTGCCTGTAAGTAAAATTTTAGAGCACGGACTACATCCAGGTTGTGCAGTAGACGTTCCTTCTTCGAAGAAGGATTTGGGCACAAGGAAGGAACAACAATCTCTTGATTGATATTCCTGTTAGTAACTACCTTAGGTAAGAACCCAGGTTTAGTACGCAGAACTACCTTATCCGAATGAAAAATCAAATAAGGAGAATCACAATGTAAGGCTGATAATTCAGAGACTCTTCGAGCCGAGGAAATAGCCATTAAAAATAGAACTTTCCAAGATAACAACTTTATATCAATGGAATGAAGGGGTTCAAACGGAACGCCCTGTAAAACATTAAGAACAAGGTTTAAACTCCATGGTGGAGCAACAGTTTTAAACACAGGCTTAATCCTGGCCAAAGCCTGACAAAAAGCCTGGACGTCAGGAACTTCTGACAGACGTTTGTGTAACAGAATGGACAGAGCTGAGATCTGTCCCTTTAATGAACTAGCAGATAAACCCTTTTCTAAACCTTCTTGTAGAAAAGACAATATCCTAGGAATCCTAACCTTACTCCAAGAGTAACCTTTGGATTCACACCAATATAGGTATTTACGCCATATCTTATGGTAAATCTTTCTGGTAACAGGCATCCTAGCCTGTATTAAGGTATCAATAACTGACTCAGAAAACCCACGTCTTGATCAAGCGTTCAATTTCCAAGCAGTCAGCTTCAGAGAAGTTAGATTTTGATGTTTGAAGGGACCCTGTATCAGAAGGTCCTGTTTCAGAGGTAGAGACCAAGGTGGACAGGATGACATGTCCACCAGGTCTGCATACCAAGTCCTGCGTGGCCACGCAGGAGCTATTAGAATCACTGATGCTCTCTCGTTTGATTCTGGCAATCAATCGAGGAAGCATCGGGAAGGGTGGAAACACGTAAGCCATCCTGAAGTCCCAAGGTGCTGTCAGGGCATCTATCAGGACTGCTCCTGGATCCCTGGATCTGGACCCGTAACGAGGAAGCTTGGCGTTCTGTCGAGACGCCATGAGATCTATCTCTGGTTTGCCCCAACGTCGAAGTATTTGGGCAAAGACCTCCGGATGGAGTTCCCACTCCCCCGGATGAAAAGTCTGACGACTTAAGAAATCCGCCTCCCAGTTCTCCACTCCCGGGATGTGGATTGCTGACAGGTGGCAAGAGTGAGACTCTGCCCAGCGAATTATCTTTGATACTTCCATCATAGCTAGGGAGCTTCTTGTCCCTCCCTGATGGTTGATGTAAGCTACAGTCGTGATGTTGTCCGACTGAAACCTGATGAACCCCCGAGTTGTCAACTGGGGCCAAGCCAGGAGGGCATTGAGAACTGCTCTCAATTCCAGAATGTTTATTGGCAGGAGACTCTCCTCCTGACTCCATTGTCCCTGAGCCTTCAGAGAATTCCAGACGGCACCCCAACCTAGAAGGCTGGCGTCTGTTGTTACAATTGTCCAGTCTGGTCTGCTGAATGGCATCCCCCTGGACAGATGTGGCCGAGAAAGCCACCATAGAAGAGAATTTCTGGTCTCTTGATCCAGATTCAGAGAAGGGGATAAGTCTGAGTAATCCCCATTCCACTGACTTAGCATGCACAGTTGCAGTGGTCTGAGGTGTAAGCGTGCAAAGGGTACTATGTCCATTGCCGCTACCATTAAGCCGATTACCTCCATGCAATGAGCCACTGACGGGTGTTGAATGGAATGAAGGGTGCGGCAAGCACTTTGAAGTCTTGTTAGCCTGTCCTCTGTCAGGTAAATCTTCATTTCTACAGAATCTATAAGAGTCCCCAGGAAGGGAACTCTTGTGAGTGGAACGAGTGAACTTTTCTTTTCGTTCACCTTCCATCCATGTGACCTTAGAAATGCCAGTACTAACTCTGTATGAGACTTGGCAGTTTGAAAGCTTGAAGCTTGAATCAGAATGTCGTCTAGGTATGGAGCTACCGAGATTCCCCGCGGTCTTAGTACCGCCAGAAGAGCACCCAGAACCTTTGTGAAGATTCTTGGAGCTGTAGCCAATCCGAATGGAAGAGCCACAAACTGGTAATGCCTGTCTAGGAAGGCAAACCTTAGGTACCGGTAATGATCTTTGTGAATCGGTATGTGAAGGTAGGCATCTTTTAAATCTACAGTGGTCATGTACTGACCCTCTTGGATCATGCAGGAAATACAATGAGCTGCTGACTGAAATATTTGATGCGTAGCAAAAGCGCCAAAAAACGGCCCCTCCCCCTCACACACAGCAGTGAGAGAGAACAGAAACTGTCAGAAAAAAGATTAAGCAACTGCCAAGTGGAAAAATAGTGCCCAAACATTTATTCACTCAGTACCTCAGCAAATGAAAACGATTTTACATTCCAGCAAAAACGTTAAACATAATTTCTAGTTATTAAACAGCTTTATGTACTTCTTACAGTGTAATTCTAGTGAAGTACCATTCCCCAGAATACTGAAGTGTAAAGTATACATACATGACATTATATCGGTATGGCAGGATTTTCTCATCAATTCCATTGTCAGAAAATAAAAGCTGCTACATACCTCTATGCAGATTCATCTGCCCGCTGTCCCCTGATCTGAAGTTTACCTCTCCTCAGATGGCCGAGAAACAGCAATATGATCTTAACTACTCCGGCTAAAATCATAGCAAAAACTCTGGTAGATTCTTCTTCAAACTCTGCCAGAGAGGTAATAACACACTCCGGTGCTATTTTAAAATAAACTTTTGATTGAAGATATAAAACTAAGTATAATCACCATAGTCCTCTCACACATCCTATCTAGTCGTTGGGTGCAAGAGAATGACTGGGAGTGACGTAGAGGGGAGGAGCTATATGCAGCTCTGCTGGGTGAATCCTCTTGCACTTCCTGTTGGGGAGGAGTAATATCCCAGAAGTAATGATGACCCGTGGACTGATCACACTTAACAGAAGAAAAAAGCTGCGTTAGCTACGCGGGTCTTTACCGACAAAACTCTAAATCTAGGCGTTGGTCTTTTGCCGGACAGAACAGGCAGCATGTAAGCATGCTGCATAGGTTTGCTCATGTGGATTAGCTGCAATAATCGGGAGAGTGCATTCCCTACTATGTAGAGAGCAGGTGGGACCACTCCCTTAACTACAGAATAGGAAATGGAAGGGGCAAAGGGTTCATCACGACACGGTAATATAAAAATAAAAAAAACTATAATGTAAGATCAACTGGTACACTGTAAAACTGAATTTACTTAGGATCAAGTGCATTACCTAATGGGAAATGTGCAATTACTTTTTCATTAAATTTCTGATCTATTTGTTCTTGTTGAGGACCAAACAAAATCCTCTGCAGAATCACGTGGCTATGGACCTTATATTGGGAAGCCCTGATTTAAACTGTAATTCTTTTGAACTGCTGTTGCATTATTCATCTTGTTTAGTAGAAATTATATTAACTGGCTTGTGGGCCAGTCAATATAGAAAAACATATTTAACCATTAAAAATAGTAAAAAGGTTTAAAAGGGACATGAAACCCAATTTTTTTTCTTTCATGATTTAGAAAGAGAATACAATTTTAAACCACTTTCTAATTTACTTCTATTATCTAATTTGCTTCATTCTCTTGATATTCTTTGCTTAAAAGCATATCTAGATAGGCTCAGTAGCTGTTGATTGGTGGCTGCACATAGATGCCCCATGTGCATTGCTGTTTCCTCAGCAAAGGATATCTAAAAAATAAAGCAAATTTGATATTAGAAGTAAATTGGAATGTTTAATATAGTATTCTCTATCTGAATTATGAAATAAAAATTGAGTTTAGTGTCCCTTTAAGTAAAGCTTCAATAATTGTTGCAATAAGTTAATGGCTTCAAAGAGCAACTGCATTCAAAGGAGGTCAAACATTCATTATACAGATAACAACAAAAAACATTTGCATAATCATTTGTGGGGTATATATTAAATGGCATAACACATACTAGAGTTGATCATTTTTGAGGTTTCCTCTTCATCACTACTACTACTGTCTGACATTGGCTTTTTCCAATAAACTGGCCTCCATTTTCTTTTTTCTTTACAGGTAGTGTGAGGAGGTGCTAGAAGAAAAAAATAATACATTTCTGAAAATAAAACGAAATTATTCTGTATAAAAGAGTCAGTTAGCATGGTAAAATATCTTGTAAAACGAAGCACGGTAACTATACTTATTGGGATTTTTACATATACAAAAGTGTATTCTACCATTTATTTTAATAAATCCCAACAGGGCAAGATGCAGATTAGTTATTCAGCTTTGACATATCATTTAAAGCTTTAAATAAAGGGGAGGGGAGTTCAACAGACTGAAGGAGAGTGTTCCACAGGATAGATGAATCATGAAACGTCGTGAAGACATGAGTGGAATATAGTGCTTAAAAGTGACTGAAATATAGGTCTGAAGCTGAGAAAGGGAGTAGACTATGGCATAAACAGAAATCAGATATAATGGGTGGGGTAAAGTGGAAAGCATTGTAGGTAAGGATCAAAAATCTAAATTTGACCTCAGAGGATAGTGGTGTAGGTATATGGTAGTAGCAGAAAAAAGAAAAGTGGGTGAAGGCAGCAACATTTAAAACAGATTTAAATGCTTTATGTAGAGCAGGAGAAAGTCAAGCAACACTTCAAGGCAGTTGACATGGTGTAAAGGAGTTTTAGTGGATTTGTAAAAAGTGACTGCGATCTCAAGTGCTAGGGTGTTTACAGAAATGAAAATTTGTAAATGTTCACTTCCCTACAGTTGATTTTGAAGTGATGGTAAATCCCCCAAGAAGAAAAATGAACAAGACAGGCGTGGGAGAAGATGCATAGATCTGGGTGTTTTCAGCATAGATCGATTAGGCAGTAGATAAAAAAGATGGGCCAAGAGGATTTTTCAAGATGGGCATTACAAGCACATATTTAAAATGGGATGGAAATGTGCTAGTATTTAAGGACAGGATGAATAAATGGGTAAGAACTAAGTTCAAGGAAAGATAAGAAATTACATGTAATAGAATAGTATCTTAATGAGATACTTTGAGAGTAAAAGGCAACGTGCCACCTCTTACAGTATAGCTGTTGTGAAGCAGCTGAAGGTGGCAACTAAATAGGTAGGAGGTATATGGGAAATGATAAGTGTCAGTAGTAAGAATTGGAACAATTACAAGACATCAAAATATCCACTCAAACCAATGCATAGAGCTTACTGTGCTTTCTGCTTTCGTTGACATAGCTAACAAGCAGAACTGCCATCTGGTCCATAGACATGCGATCCCGATTGACACCAAACAGCTTGTCAACATATCTTTCTGAAATTATAAAACCGTTTAGAAATTAGAACATGGCTTCTACAATCCCAATCACCATTATTATTCAATTCCTCCTCAATCCAAAACAGAGAGCTACTCTTCTCTTCAACTGGCTCATTGCTCTTCACTGCATAAAGGCAATCTAAACAATTCTGTGTATATACAAGGAAAAAAGAGGTCTGGAATTAGCACAAATATGGCTGCCCTGAAAAAAAGAGGTAAGTTCCAATATACCTCCAAACAATAGCTAATGGTAAACAAAGTACAGGGAGCGCTAGTTAAAGCTGCTAACAAAATAGAGGGATAAGAAAGTCAGAGCATACAATAAATTACAAATGCTGAATGAAATATTTAATTAAAAATATTTATTATACACCAATGCCTAAAGAAACTGACAATAACCTAACCTAAAAATTATATGGATAAAGCGAACAATAGAAATAAAAACAGTACAATAAAAAACCACCGGTGGTATAAAAAATGTGATTGAGAGATAAAAAAACCATAATTTATGCTTACCTGATAAATTCCTTTCTTCTGTAGTGTGATCAGTCCACGGGTCATCATTACTTCTGGGATATTACTCCTCCCCAACAGGAAGTGCAAGAGGATTCACCCAGCAGAGCTGCATATAGCTCCTCCCCTCTACGTCACTCCCAGTCATTCGACCAAGGACCAACGAGAAAGGAAAAGCCAAGGGTGAAGTGGTGACTGGAGTACAAATTAAAAAATATTTACCTGCCTTAAAAACAGGGCGGGCCGTGGACTGATCACACTACAGAAGAAAGGAATTTATCAGGTAAGCATAAATTATGTTTTCTTCTGTTAAGTGTGATCAGTCCACGGGTCATCATTACTTCTGGGATACCAATACCAAAGCAAAAGTACACGGATGACGGGAGGGATAGGCAGGCTCTTTATACAGAAGGAACCACTGCCTGAAGAACCTCTCCCCCAAAAATAGCCTCCGATGAAGCAAAAGTGTCAAATTTGTAAAATTTGGAAAAAGTATGAAGCGAAGACCAAGTTGCAGCCTTGCAAATCTGTTCAACAGAGGCCTCATTCTTGAAGGCCCAAGTGGAAGCCACAGCTCTAGTAGAATGAGCTGTAATTCTTTCAGGAGGCTGCTGTCCAGCAGTCTCATAAGCTAAACGAATTATGCTACGAAGCCAAAAAGAAAGAGGTAGCGGAAGCTTTTTGACCTCTCCTCTGCCCAGAGTAAATGACAAACAGAGAAGACGTTTGTCGAAATTCCTTAGTTGCCTGTAAGTAAAATTTTAGAGCACGGACTACATCCAGGTTGTGCAGTAGACGTTCCTTCTTTGAAGAAGGATTTGGGCATAAAGAAGGAACAACAATCTCTTGATTGATATTCCTGTTAGTAACTACCTTAGGTAAGAACCCAGGTTTAGTACGCAGGACTACCTTATCCGAATGAAAAATCAAATAAGGAGAATCACAATGTAAGGCTGATAATTCAGAGACTCTTCGAGCCGAGGAAATAGCCATTAAAAATAGAACTTTCCAAGATAACAACTTTATATCAATGGAATGAAGGGGTTCAAACGGAACGCCCTGTAAAACATTAAGAACAAGGTTTAAACTCCATGGTGGAGCAACAGTTTTAAACACAGGCTTAATTCTGGCCAAAGCCTGACAAAAAGCCTGGACGTCAGGAACTTCTGACAGACATTTGTGTAACAGAATGGAAAGAGCTGAGATCTGTCCCTTTAATGAACTAGCAGATAAACCCTTTTCTAAACCTTCATGTAGAAAAGACAATATCCTAGGAATCCTAACCTTACTCCAAGAGTAACCTTTGGATTCACACCAATATAGGTATTTACGCCATATCTTATGGTAAATCTTTCTGGTAACAGGTTTCCTAGCCTGTATTAAGGTATCAATAACTGACTCAGAAAATCCACGTCTTGATAAAATCAAGCGTTCAATTTCCAAGCAGTCAGCTTCAGAGAAGTTAGATTTTGATGTTTGAAGGGACCCTGTATCAGAAGGTCCTGTTTCAGAGGTAGAAACCAAGGTGGACAGGATGACATGTCCACCAGGTCTGCATACCAAGTCCTGCATGGCCACGCAGGTGCTATTAGAATCACTGATGCTCTCTCTTGTTTGATTCTGGCAATCAATCGAGGAAGCAACGGGAAGGGTGGAAACACGTAAGCCATCCTGAAGTCCCAAGGTGCTGTCAGAGCATCTATCAGGACTGCTCCTGGATCCCTGGATCTGGACCCGTAACGAGGAAGCTTGGCGTTCTGTCGAGACGCCATGAGATCTATCTCTGGTTTGCCCCAACGTCGAAGTATTTGGGCAAAGACCTCCGGATGAAGTTCCCACTCCCCCGGATGAAAAGTCTGACGACTTAAGAAATCCGCCTCCCAGTTCTCCACTCCCGGGATGTGGATTGCTGACAGGTGGCAAGAGTGAGACTCTGCCCAGCAAATTATCTTTGATACTTCCATCATAGCTAGGGAGCTTCTTGTCCCTCCCTGATGGTTGATGTAAGCTACAGTCGTGATGTTGTCCGACTGAAACCTGATGAACCCCCGAGTTGTCAACTGGGGCCAAGCCAGGAGGGCATTGAGAACTGCTCTCAATTCCAGAATGTTTATTGGCAGGAGACTCTCCTCCTGACTCCATTGTCCCTGAGCCTTCAGAGAATTCCAGACGGCACCCCAACCTAGAAGGCTGGCGTCTGTTGTTACAATTGTCCAGTCTGGTCTGCTGAATGGCATCCCCCTGGACAGATGTGGCCGAGAAAGCCACCATAGAAGAGAATTTCTGGTCTCTTGATCCAGATTCAGAGAAGGGGATAAGTCTGAGTAATCCCCATTCCACTGACTTAGCATGCACAGTTGCAGTGGTCTGAGGTGTAAGCGTGCAAAGGGTACTATGTCCATTGCCGCTACCATTAAGCCGATTACCTCCATGCATTGAGCCACTGACGGGTGTTGAATGGAATGAAGGGTGCGGCAAGCACTTTGAAGTCTTGTTAGCCTGTCCTCTGTCAGGTAAATCTTCATTTCTACAGAATCTATTAGAGTCCCCAGGAAGGGAACTCTTGTGAGTGGAACGAGTGAACTTTTCTTTTCGTTCACCTTCCATCCATGTGACCTTAGAAATGCCAGCACTAACTCTGTATGAGACTTGGCAGTTTGAAAGCTTGAAGCTTGTATCAGAATGTCGTCTAGGTATGGAGCTACCGAGATTCCCCGCGGTCTTAGTACCGCCAGAAGAGCACCCAGAACCTTTGTGAAGATTCTTGGAGCTGTAGCCAATCCGAATGGAAGAGCCACAAACTGGTAATGCCTGTCTAGGAAGGCAAACCTTAGGTACCGATAATGATCTTTGTGAATCGGTATGTGAAGGTAAGCATCTTTTAAATCTACAGTGGTCATGTATTGACCCTCTTGGATCATAGGTAAAATTGTCCGAATAGTCTCCATCTTGAACGATGGAACTCTTAGGAATTTGTTTAGGATCTTTAAGTCCAGGATTGGTCTGAAAGTTCCCTCTTTTTTGGGAACCACAAACAGATTTGAGTAAAACCCCTGTCCCTGTTCCGATCGTGGAACTGGATGGATTACTCCCATTAACAAGAGCTCTTGTACGCAGCGTAGAAACGCCTCTTTCTTTGTCTGGATTGTTGACAATCTTGACAGATGAAATCTCTCTCTTGGAGGAGAGTATTTGAAGTCCAGAAGGTATCCCTGAGATATTATCTCTAGCGCCCAGGGATCCTGAACATCTCTTGCCCAAGCCTGGGCGAAGAGAGAAAGTCTGCCCCCCACTAGATCCGATCCCGGATCGGGGGCCCTCAATTCATGCTGTTTTAGGGGCAGCAGCAGGTTTCCTAGTCTGCTTGCCCTTGTTCCAGGACTGGTTAGGTTTCCAGCCTTGTCTGTAGCGTGCAACAGCTCCTTCCTGTTTTGGTGCAGAGGAAGTTGATGCTGCTCCTGCTTTGAAATTACGAAAGGAACGAAAATTAGACTGTCTAGTCTTGGCTTTGTCCTGAGGCAGGGCATGGCCTTTACCTCCTGTAATGTCAGCGATAATCTCTTTCAACCCGGGCCCGAATAAGGTCTGCCCTTTGAAAGGTATATTAAGCAATTTAGACTTAGAAGTAACATCAGCTGACCAGGATTTTAGCCACAGCGCCCTGCGTGCCTGAATGGCGAATCCTGAATTCTTCGCCGTAAGTTTAGTAAGATGTACTACGGCCTCCGAAATGAATGAATTAGCTAGTTTAAGGACTCTAAGCCTGTCCGTAATGTCGTCCAGAGTAGCTGAACCAATGTTCTCTTCCAGAGACTCAATCCAGAATGCCGCTGCAGCCGTGATCGGCGCAATGCATGCAAGGGGTTGCAATATAAAACCTTGTTGAACAAACATTTTCTTAAGGTAACCCTCTAACTTTTTATCCATTGGATCTGAAAAAGCACAGCTATCCTCCACCGGGATAGTGGTACGCTTAGCTAAGGTAGAAACTGCTCCCTCCACCTTAGGGACCGTTTGCCATAAGTCCCTTGTGGTGGCGTCTATTGGAAACATTTTTCTAAATATCGGAGGGGGTGAGAACGGCACACCGGGTCTATCCCACTCCTTAGTAACAATTTCAGTAAGTCTCTTAGGTATAGGAAAAACCTCAGTACTCGTCGGTACCCGCAAAATATTTATCCAACCTACACATTTTCTCTGGTATTGCAACTGTGTTACAATCATTCAGAGCCGCTAACACCTCCCCTAGTAATACACGGAGGTTTTCCAGTTTAAATTTAAAATTTGAAATATCTGAATCCAGTCTGTTTGGATCAGAACCGTCACCCACAGAATGAAGTTCTCCGTCCTCATGTTCTGCCACCTGTGACGCAGTGTCTGACATGGCCCTAATATTATCAGCGCACTCTGTTCTCACCCCAGAGTGATCACGCTTACCTCTTAGTTCTGGTAATTTAGCCAAAACCTCAGTCATAACAGTAGCCATATCCTGTAATGTGATTTGTAATGGCCGCCCAGATGTACTCGGCGCTACAATATCACGCACCTCCCTCTGAGCGGGAGATGTAGGTACTGACACGTGAGGCGAGTTAGTCGGCATAACTCTCCCCTCGTTGTTTGGTGAAATTTGTTCAATTTGTACAGATTGACTTTTATTTAAAGTAGCATCAATACAGTTAGTACATAAATTTCTATTGGGCTCCACTTTGGCATTGCAACAAATGACACAGGTATCATCCTCTGAATCAGACATGTTTAACACACTAGCAAATAAACTTGCAACTTGGAAATACAATTCAATTAGAATAATATTAAAACGTACTGTGCCTTTAAGAAGCACAGAAGATCTATGACAGTTGAAAATTAATAATTTGAAACAGTTATAGCCTCAATCCTTGTAAACAACACAACTTTAGCAAAGGTTTAATCCCATTAGCAAAGATAACAAATTCTGAAAGCAGGAAACAAATTACAGAATAAACGATTTTTATCTCAGTCAAACTATAATTCTCACAGCTCTGCTGAGAGAAATTACCTCCCTCAAAATAAGTTTTGAAGACCCCTGAGCTCTGTAGAGATGAACCGGATCAAGCAGGGAATACAATGAGTTGCTGACTGAAATATTTGATGCATAGTAAAAGCGCCAAAAAACGGCCCCTCCCCCTCACACACAGCAGTGAGGGAGAACAGAAACTGTCAGAAAAACAGATTAAGCAACTGCCAAGTGGAAAAATAGTGCCCAAACATTTATTCACACAGTACCTCAGCAAATGAAAACGATTTTACATTCCAGCAAAAACGTTAAACATAATCTCTAGTTATTAAACAGCTTTATGTACTTCTTACAGTGTAATTCTAGTGAAGTACCATTCCCCAGAATACTGAAGTGTAAAGTATACATACATGACATTATATCGGTATGGCAGGATTTTCTCATCAATTCCATTGTCAGAAAATAAAAACTGCTACATACCTCTATGCAGATTCATCTGCCCGATGTCCCCTGATCTGAAGTTTACCTCACTCCTCAGATGGCCGAGAACAGCAATATGATCTTAACTACTCCGGCTAAAATCATAGCAAAACTCTGGTAGATTCTTCTTCAAACTCTGCCAGAGAGGTAATAACACACTCCGGTGCTATTTTAAAATAACAAACTTTTGATTGAAGATATAAAACTAAGTATAATCACCATAGTCCTCTCACACATCCTATCTAGTCGTTGGGTGCAAGAGAATGACTGGGAGTGACGTAGAGGGGAGGAGCTATATGCAGCTCTGCTGGGTGAATCCTCTTGCACTTCCTGTTGGGGAGGAGTAATATCCCAGAAGTAATGATGACCCGTGGACTGATCACACTTAACAGAAGAAACAAGTTCGTTGTGCAGATTGCAAATGGGAAAATAGTCCAATGAAAAGAAAAAAAATAAGAAAAAGGGGCTAACGTGTTTCAAACATATATACTTATTTTCTGCACACGGAGAAGCATTATATCAAAGGCTTCGTATTCTGGGTGAGTCTTTTGTCTTTAAACGATTGCACAAAGTTAATTAACCTGGTCGCAGATCATTCACCGAGCTACTGCCAAGCTTTCACTTAATTGTCAGATTTATCCAGCTACAGACGGACATAGACTCTCTCCTCCAATACAACTGAACCATTTTTTCTTATCATTGGACTATTTTCCCATTTGCAACGGACTTGTTTTTTATCTCTAAATTACATTTTTTATACCACCGGTGTTTTTTTATTGTACTGTTTTTATTTCTATTGTTCGCTTTATCCATATAATTTTTAGGTTAGGTTATCGTCAGTTTCTTTAGGCATTGGTGTATAATAAATATTTTTAATTAAATATTTCATTCAGCATTTGTAATTTATTGTATGCTCTGACTTTCTTATCCCTCTATTTTGTTAGCAGTTTTAACTAGTGCTCCCTGTACTTTGTTTACCATTAATTCTGTGTATATGTTGATCAGTAAGACAAAACATAACTTGCTAAAGCAATCTTCATTAAAAGTTTGGTCTTGTGGAAATACATATAAGACATAGGAACTAGTATTCACCATCTTAGATACTGGCAGCTGTCCGCCAGTACCCAGTTCAAATACAATTTTCACCTTTTTTATTCATTTTGTAATATTAAAAAAACAAATTATGCTTACCTGATAATTTCATTTTCTTCAGATGGAATGAGTCCACATCTGCATTTATTACTTTTGGGAAATAAGAACCTGGCCACCAGGAGGAGGCAAAGACACCCCAGCCAAAGGCTTAAATACTCCTCCTACTCCCCTCAACCAGTCATTCTTCCGAGGGACAAGGAACAGTAGAAGAAATATCAGGATGAAAGGTGCTAGAAGAATAATAATGACGCCCCACATAAAATTACAGGTGGGGAGCTGTGGACTCTTTCCATCAGAAGAAAAGGAAATTATGAGGCAAGTATAATTTATTTTTTTCTTCTTAAATGGAAAGAGTCCACAGCTGCATTCATTACTTTTGGGAAAACAATACCCAAGCTATAGAGGACACTGAATGCCAAGACGGGAGGATAACATAGGCAGCACATGAGGACACCAGGCATGAACCTCTACCCATTAAAAAAAAAAAAAACGGCTTTGTCCGAAGCCGAGAATTTTTTTTTTTTTTTTTAAAGGAAAAGCCTCAAGGACACGGATTCTCAGCTAGTCCAGAAGCTGAGCTAGAGACCGCAAAACAGACTCAACTGAACCAACAGTCCTCCAGGAGTCGCCCAGCAGATGGTCCCCCACCACTCACCCCCTACTAATGAAGGGGAAAACAGTCGAAACCCCCAAAGGGACAAAGCAAAGGAGAACCGAGAAAACCGAAAGGTCCTCTAATACAAAAACGAATACCTCCAAGAGTGAGCCCAAACATGGAAAGGAGGCCACGCCTACACCAAGCGAAACCCGGGATGAGAAAGAACAGACGTCTCTCCAACATCCTGCAAGCACGGAAAGCAACTGAAGAGGCAAGGTCCTCCCAGCGTCGGAACCTAGAATACCAAAGTATTCAACCATGAAAAAGTGTGCAATAGACCCAGGCGAAAAACCCCAAGTTTGAGAACACAGAGTCCATAACAGGACGACACAGATGGTACTTGCGAGGAAGAAGAAGCAGTCAAGCAAGAAACAGACTGCAAAAGCAACCCCCATATGGAGGGCACGCTCCAGGCAACCTAAGCCGCCGGACCTACACACACAGGTCCCTAAAAAAGGGGAACACAAAACCTCAATCGAGACCCCCCTAGAAGGAGTGAATACCCTCAGAACCCGAAGGAAGAGTAGCCCCTCTTCTGAAAACAATAGAGCAAGTTGAAAGGAAAATCTATATCCCAGCAGACTGAGCTAACAAGATAGACTCAACAAAGCTCACACATCCAGAGTAGACTGCGACCCAAATGCAGTGCCCTAGATCGCTCGGCCATCCTGACCTGCAGACCCAGCTGGACCAACCCAGCCACAGGGATCCAAAACAGGGGAACAGAAGAATCTCGAAACTGGTACAGGAACTAGCGTAAGGATAGCACCACGATCCCCACAGAGTAGAAGAACAACCCAACTCTGAAACAGACAAGGCCATAGACCGAAGGATGTATCCAAATAAAGGCCCAACAAGTCTGACTTGGAGCCAGCAAGACCCCAGGGGGAACCAATCCCACCTTTCCACCTCCCATCCAGGAGAAGCCCTAAGAAAGGACTCTATCTCCATAGGGAGGAGAATATCCCCTAAAGAAAAGGGATGAGGCCGGAAGGGCATCAACTGTCCTCAAGGCCTGAAGCCACCGGCTAAAAGCAAAATAAATCCCCAACACAAACGTTCTAGAAAAGGACCCCCTACAAGTAGCTTGCCAAGTAGAGGCACAGCCAAGCCATTCACCTGCAGAGCAGGGAATCCACTGATACACGGGCAAGCTGACCTGGGAAATGCAACCCTAAGACGCACCAGAAATTGAACATCCAGCGCCAGCAGCTGGGTATGAACCAACAACCCTTGAGGCGCAAGTCACACATCTAACCACTAGATGACATGGGCTACTCTGTTGCAAAGAGTAACAAATACTCATAAAACCTGGCCAACCATGACCAGGTAAGGTAGATGGAGCAAGGACATAGCCCATGCTCTACTACCGTGGAACACTCCGACCAGCCCTGAGATCCAAGATTCCAAAACAACCCAAGACTGGGTCAGGAAAAAAAGCCAAGCGAAGCCTCAGCAACCGGAAGTCTCAGGGAGAAAAACAGGTCCGGGCACATAATAGTTGAGGCAAACCTTACCCTAGAACTAAACACGCCAACTGGCCAAAAAGCCAGACACAAGGGATATAGATGCATATCCAGAGAATCCGGATAGCAAGAAGAACTCGAAAGCCCCGACCAAAGGAAAGAACCACCCCTAGCTAAAGTCCAACGCTCCAAGGAGCAAGGCTAGAAGTCTATGAAGAGACTTCCCAAAGCCTCAGGACAACCAAGAGATAACTAGAGGTCTGAAAAATCCTTCTAGAAGGACTAGTCTACCCATCACCTATGCACAAGCAGAGGACACAGGGAAGAAAAAGGCGCTAAAGCCTTCCCAGCTTCGGGAAACCCCAAGCTAAACAAAGTCCCCACAGGGATCAACCATCACACAGAACACAGATCCCTAAAAGGAGATCCAATTCACCCGGAGACAATGGAAGAAGACCCAAGCTCTCTTATAACTCAGACAGTACACGTCAAAGAGTAAGAGCTGCATCTTAATACACTATAAACAGCTAACGCGTACACCTGCAAGATGTCAAGAGCTGCAACAGGTTTTAAACTGTAAACCTTCCGCATGCTAAACAGCTATCCTGTATAAGCTGTTGGATCAAGCCCAAAAGGACAAATCCAGAGCCCCATAACTGAAGGCCAAACCACAACTGTCACATTAGAACAGGGCGGGCCGTGGACTCATCATATCAAAAAAGAAATACATTTATCAGGTAAGCATAAATTTCCTTTTCTTTTTCAAGATACGAGTCCACGGATTTCATCCTTACTTGTGGGATACAATACCAAAGCTATAGTATGCGGATGAAACGGGAGGGACAAGACAATGAACCTAAACGGAAGGCACCACTGCTTGAAGAATCTTTCTCCCAAAAAAAGCCTCAGCCGAGACAAAAGAATCAAATTTGAAAAAGTGTGAAGAGAAAACCAAGTTGCAGCCTTGCAAATCTGTGCAATAGAAGCATCATTTTTGAATGCCCATGAGGAAGCAACAGTCCTAGTGGAATGAGCCGTAATTCTTTCAGAAGACTGCTGTCCAGCAGTCTCATATGCAAACCGGAAGATACTCTTCAGCCAAAAAGAAAGAGGTAGCCGTAGCTTCCTGACCCCTACATTTCCCTGAAAAAAATGATAAACGAAGATGATTGACAAAAAATCCTTAGTCGCTTGTAATTAGACTTTAAAGCACGGACTACGTCTAAATTGAGTAGCAGGCGTTCCTTCTGAGAAGAAGGAATAGAACACAAAGAAAGAACAACAATCTCCTGATTAATGTTCTTGTCTGAAACAACTTTAGGAAGAAAACCAGTTTACAACGTAAAACCACCTTATCCGATGAAAAATAACGTAAGGAGAATTAAATTGTAATGCTGAAGAAATAGCAACAAGAAACAAAACTTTCCAAGATAATAACTGAATATCTATGGAATGCATAGGTTCAAAAGGAACCCCTTGAAGAACTATAAAAACAAAACTCAAACTCCAAGGAGGAGTAATCAGATTAAACACAGGTCTGATTCAAGTCAAAGCCTGACAAAAAGATTGAACATCTGTTACATCTGCCAGACATTTGTGCAACAAAAAGATAAGGCAGAAATCTGCCCCTTTAGGGAACTCACTGATAAACCCCTCTTCAATCCTACTTGGAGAAAAGACAAAATCCTGGGAATCCTAACTCCATGAGTATCCAATGGATTCACACCAATAAAGATATATTTGCCATAGCTTATGGCAAATCTTTCTAGTTACAGGCTTAAGTGCCTGAATTAAGGTATCTATGACCAGATCAAAGAACCCCAGCTTGGAAAAGATTAAGCATTCAATCCCCAAGCAGTCAGTTGCAGAGAAACCAGCTTCGGGGAAAAGGAAGGGTCTCTAAATGAAAAGGTCCGTCCTCAATAGAAGCAGCCAAGGTGACAGGGATGACATGTCCACCAGAACGGCATACCAAATCCTGTGAGGCCACGCAGGAGCGATGAGGACCACTGATACCCTTTCCCATTTGAGCAAATACCCGGGAAAAAAGCGCAAACGGGGAAAATATATATATTAGACTGAAGGACCAAGGAACTGCCAAAGTATCTATCAGCTCAGACTGGGGCCCAGGACCTGGACCCGTATCCCAGAAACCTGGCATTCTAACAAGAGGCCATGAGATCCAACTCCAGCCGACCCCATTTGAAATTCAGGTTGGAGAATACTTCCGGATGGAGTTCTCCCCTCTCCCAGAAGAAAATCTGTCAACAAATAAAATCCCTTTCCCAAGTGTCCACCCCTAGAATATGGACCACTGACAAATTGTCCGTCTGAAAAAAAGGATGAAACTGGTCCGAAGCCAATTTAGGACAGACCAGAAGAGCCTTGATCTCGCTCTCAGTTCCAGGAAGTCTATAAAAAGAACAGACTCCGAGTCCACACTCTGCTAAATCATGTTCCCTAGGATAGGTGATCCAGAGACTAATTGAGGAGACAAAGCCGCATAATCTCTGTTCCATTGCCTGAATATGCTTAACTGCATAGGCCTGAAGTTGAACGAACAAATGAAATTGTAAGGGTCACAAGACACTGCTCAGTTAATCAACCTTGGAAGGATGAAAGATAGAGTAGACCCCACCAGAGATCGAACCTACAACCCCTGGGTTGTTACAGAGTTCATTCACAGTGCCTTAGCATGCTAAGCCATCTGTCCGGCTATTGTCCATTGCCGTCACCATCAGTCCGATCACTCCGAGAAGTGGACTTTAGGATTAGGCCAGAAAATGAAAGAACTTAATTTCTTGACCTCAGTCAGAAAATACTTCCTAGATATGGAAATAGTCATGAATCCCAAGAAAATTACCCATGTGCTTGGGACTAACAAACACCTTTCCAAAGATACCTCTCCCCCCCCCCCGTGAGATCATGGGAAGAACACCACATCCATGTAAATCTTGCTCGCTGCAAGGACGATGCTGGGACTAGAATATCAGCCAGATAGGGCGCCATTGCAATGTCCCGAAACTGAAGCACCACCAATAGCGATCCCAGAATCTTCATAAGAACTCGGAACTATGGCAGACCGAAAGGACCACGAACAGAAAGTGTTTGTCCAGTAAAGGCAAACCCTAAAACTTGAGACGATTCTTGTGAACGGCACATGAAGGCACTTGTTCTTGAATCCACCGTTGTCATAAATTGACCCCCTAGGATTAAGGAAGTAATGGAACAAATTAATAGCTTCCATCCTGAAGGATAGTACCCTTCTTAAAAAATTGAAGATTTCCATTGTACGAGAACCCCAACCCGATCGGTAACCCCAGATCCTGTACCAGTATTAGAACTGGAACCATCACTCCCAGGTCTGAGAGATCTCCTACGCAGTGTAAGGACGTCTCCTTTTGTCTGATCGTCAGACAAGTATGAAAGCATAAACTGCCTCTGAGAGGAAAACATTTGAGCTTGAAACCAAACTTGAGCGAAAAATGGAGATTCAGTCCCCTACAAGATCCAATTCCGGACTGGGACATGTTCTCCATGCTGTCCTTGAGTCAACAGCAGGCTGTGTTTTTTTTTTTATTCTTATTTTACTTTGTAAGTTTCGGCAGGCCAGGTCCCAACAAAGTTTGCTCCTGGCAAGGAACCACCAAAATCATAGGATTATAACATATATCCGTAAAACAAAGCTCTAACCATAAGGTCCCAAAAGTCAAAACAAAGCCACTATGCTCCCAGTTAAATAACTGGAAGGGAGAGAATAAAATAAAGGAATTTCGCCATATGAAAAACCTTCATCTAGTCCTTTATTTTGTCCAGGAAAGCTACAAAAAATAGCATTAGACAACATGCCATCGCACTAGCGACGGTAGAAAAGAACACAGAAGGTTGCCATTGTAAACCCTGGTGTATGTCCCATGCCCTAGGATTATCCTCTAAGGGTAAAAACAACACTCCCCTTTTAAAGAACAACCCATGAACATAGATAGTATGTATGGAGTACTTGTAAAGCGCGGCTAATCACCCGTAAGGGTCTCAATGCACTACTCATTTTATCAACCCCGGAAGGATGAAAGGCTGAGTGGGCCTCGCCGAGGATGGAACGTGCAACCCCTGGGTTGCTACAGAGCTCTTCTCGTAGCGATAGTTACAATTACTTCCCCTAAGGAAAGACGTCCAGCCTTCGTAGCCGAGTCGGCTATGGGAAACCAACTTGTAAACATAGGGAATGCCTAAGGTACCATTCCATCCGAAACTGAGACTCTCAGTAGCATAGAGAAACCTTTTAGAATAACAAGTCCTCTAGTACTGCTTACACCCCGTGAAAATTATATAATGGAGTGTGAAGGAACGCAGGCCACTGTATGTGGCCCATAAAATTTCGTACTATAGGAGAAATTTGTGGCCATAGTTAACAGACTCCAAAACAGCAATCACCATAGAGGGAATAAAACAAATAGAGAATATAAATTTGAATAAAAAATTAATTTTTTTTTCTTTTTAAAAAAAAAAAAAAAAAAAAAAAATCTTCACATATGAAGACAATACAGTGCCTTGAAATGTGAAAAGGAACTCTGTTCTCGTGTGTGTTTCATCCTCAGACACAAGGAATAAACAAATAAGCAGCTGAAATGCATTTATAATAATATACACAGAACAACAATGTTACTATCCCTTTAAATCTTAAAGGAACTCATTTTCATGTGTTTTTGTACCATCCTACGTCCCAAAGGATGAAATAACAAATAAACAGCTGTAATCTTTAATAAAATTTACACACAAGAAATGTTACCGTCTCTTTAAATTTTAAAAGAAGATTTTATTTCTGTTGTGCAGAACAATCAAATAAAATAATTAATACTGTTGTAAATAGACATCGCTATGTACATCAAGAAAGCCATGTCTTTGTAAGGAACCGCAGAGCACTGCCTGTGGTTCATAAAATTATTCTGGACACAACAGTAGAAAATTGTGGCATGGATTGACCGGTGTCACCAGACTCCTTACAGCAATAGCCTTAAAAGGAGTATATATAAGAAAAAGAATGAACACATAAAAACAGCACTGTTTCTTTAAAAGTGAAAAAGTAAATTTATGCTTACCTGATAAATTAATTTCTACTATAAGGTACGACGAGTCCACGGATTCATCCTTTACTTGTGGGATATTATCCTCCTGCTAACAGGAAGTGGCAAAGAGCACCACAGCAGAGCTGTCTATATAGCTCCTCCCTTAGCTCCACCCCCCAGTCATTCGACCAAAGGTACAGGAAGAAAAAGGAGAAACTAAAAGGTGCAGAGGTGACTGAAGTTTAAAATCAAAAAAATATAATCTGTCTTAAAATGACAGGGTGGGCCGTGGACTCGTCGTACCATAGAAGAAATTAATTTATCAGGTAAGCATAAATTTACTTTTCTTCTATAAGGTACAACGAGTCCACGGATTCATCCTTTACTTGTGGGATACAATACCAAAGCTATAGGACACGGATGAACGGGAGGGACAAGACAGATGCCTAAACAGAAGGCACCACTGCTTGAACAACTTTTCTCCCAAAAATAGCCTCCGAAGAAGCAAAAGTATCAAATTTGGAAAAGGTATGAAGTGAAGACCAAGTCGCAGCTTTACGAATCTGTTCAACAGAAGCATCATTTTTAAAAGCCCATGTGGAAGCCACCGCTCTAGTAGAGTGAGTTGTAATTCTTTCAGGAGGCTGCTGCCCAGTAGTCACGTATGCCAAACAGATGATGCTTTTCAGCCAAAAAGAAAGAGGCAGCCGTAGCTTTTTGACCTCTACGCTTTCCAGAATAGACAACAGAGAAGATGTTTGACGGAAATCTTTGGTCGCTTGCAAGTAAAACTTCAAGGCACGAACCATGTCCAAGTTGTATAACAGACGCTCCTTCATAGAGGAAGGATTAGGACACAGGGAAGGAACAACAATTTCCTGATTAATATTCTTATTAGTAACAATCTTAGGAAGGAATCCAGGTTTGGTACGCAAAACCACCTTATCAGAATGAAAAAAACTCTTCGAGCCGAAGAGATAGCAACTAAAAACAGAACTTTCCAAGATAGAAGCTTAATATCTATGGAATGCATAGGTTCAAACGGAACCCCTTGAAGAACATTTAGAACTAAATTCAAACTCCATGGCGGAGCAACAGGTTTAAACACAGGCTTGATTCTAACTAAAGCCTGACAAAACGACTGAACGTCTGGAACATCTGCCAGACGCTTGTGCAGTAAAATAGACAAAGCAGATATCTGTCCCTCTAAGAAACTAGCTGATAACCCCTTCTCCAATCCTTCTTGGAGAAAGGACAAAATCCTAGGAATCCTGATCTTACTTCATGAGTAGCCTTTGGATTCACACCAATAAAGATATTTACGCCATATCTTATGATAAATCTTCCTAGTGACAGGCTTTCGAGCCTGAATCAAGGTATCTATGACCGACTCAGAGAATCCTCGCTTGGATAAAATCAAGAGTTCAATCTCCAGGCAGTCAGCCGCAGAGAAACTAGATTTGGATGCTGGAACGGACCTTGAATGAGAAGATCCCGTCTCAGTGGCAGTGTCCATGGTGGTAGAGATGACATGTCCACCAGGTCTGCATACCAAGTCCTGCTTGGCCACGCAGGTGCTATCAAAATCACGATGCTCTCTCCTGTTTGATTCTGTCAATCAGACAAGGGAGGAGAGGAAATGGTGGAAACACATAAGCCAGGTTGAACGACCAAGGTACTGTTAGAGCATTCCTTGATCTGGACCCGTAACAAGGAAGTTTGGCGTTCTGCCGAGAAGCCACCAGATCCAATTCTGGTGTGCCCCATTGATGAATCAATTGTGCAAACACCTCAGGATGGAGTTCCCACTCCCCCGGATGAAAAGTCTAACGACTTAGAAAATCCGCTTCCCAGTTCTCCACTCCTGGAGGAGAGCCTCCTCCTGAGTCCACACTCCCTGTGCTTTCAGGGAATTCCAGACTGCATCCGTCGTCACTATGACCCATGCTGGCCTGCGGAAACACATTCCCTGGGACAGATGATCCTGTGACAACCACCAAAGAAGAGAGTCTCTGGTCTCTTGATCAAGATTTATCTGAGGAGATAAATTTGCATAATCCCCATGCCACTGTCTGAGCATGCATAGTTGCAGTGGTCTGAGATGCAAGCGAGCAAACGGAACTATGTCCATTGTCGCTACCATTAGTCCGATTACCTCCATACACTGAGCCACTGATGGCCGAGGAATGGAATGAAGAGTTTGGCAGGTGGTTAAAATCTTTGATTTCCTGACCTCCGTCAGAAAAATTTTCACGTCTACCGAATCTATCAGAGTTCCCAGGAATGGAACTCTTGTGAGAGGGGTAAGTGAACTCTTTTTTTTACGTTCACCTTCCACCCGTGAGATCTTAGAAAAGGCAACACGATGTCCGTGTGAGATTTGGCTATTTGGTAAGTTGACGCCTGAATTAAGATATCGTCCAGATAAGGCGCCACTGCTATGCCCCGCGGCCTTAGAACCGCCAGAAGGGACCCTAGCACCTTTGTGAAAATTCTGGGAGCTGTTGCCAACCCGAAGGGAAGAGCCACAAACTGGTAATGCTTGTCCAGAAAGGCGAACCTGAGAAACTGGTGATGATCTTTGTGGATAGGGATATGCAGATACGCATCCTTTAAATCCACGGTGGTCATATATTGACCCTCCTGGATCATTGGTAAAATAGTCCAAATGGTCTCCATCTTGAAAGATGTGACTCTGAGGAATTTGTTTAGGATCTTGAGGTCTAAGATTGGTCTGAAGGTTCCCTCTTTTTTGGGAACCACAAACAGATTGGAGTAAAACCCCTGCCCCTGTACTGTTTTTGGAACTGGGCAGATTACTCCCATGGTATATAGGTCTTCTACACAGCGTAAGAACGCCTCTCTTTTTGTCTGGTTTACAGACAATCGAGAAAGATCAAATCTCCCCTTTGGAGGAGAATCTTTGAAGTCTAAAAGATACCCCTGGGTCACAATTTCTAAAGCCCAGGAGTCCTGAACGTCTCTTGCCCAAGCCTGAGCAAAGAGAGAAAGTCTGCCCCCTACTAAATCCGGTCCCGGGTCGGGGGCTGCCCCTTCATGCTGTCTTAGTGGCAGCAGCGGGCTTCTTGGCCTGTTTACCTTTGTTCTAAGTCTGGTTAGGTCTCCAGACTGACTTGGATTGAGCAAAATTCCCCTCCTGCTTTGCAGCAGGGGAGGAGGAAGAGGGACCACCTTTGAAGTTTCGAAAGGAACGAAAATTATTTTGTTTGGTCCTCATCTTATTTGTTTTAACCTGAGGAAGGGCATGGCCTTTTCCTCCAGTGATGTCTGAAATTATCTCTTTCAGTTCAAGCCAGAATAGGGTCTTACCCTTGAAAGGGATGGCTAAAAGCTTAGATTTTGATGACACGTCAGCAGACCAGGACTCTCCACGCGCTAAAATGGCAAAACCTGAATTCTTTGCCGCTAATTTAGCCAGTTGAAAAGCGGCATCTGTAATGAAAGAATTAGCTAGCTTGAGAGCCCTAATTCTATCCAGAATATCATCTAATGGGGTCTCAACCTGAAGAGCCTCGAACCAAAAAGCAGCAGCAGTAGTTACAGCAACAATGCAGGCTATAGGTTGCAGAATAAAACCCTGATGAATAAATATTTTCTTTAGAAGACCCTCTAATTTTCTATCTATAGGATCTTTGAAAGTACAACTGTCCTCAATAGGTATAGTTGTACGCTTAGCCAGGGTAGAAATAGCTCCCTTCACCTTAGGGACAGTCTGCCACAAATCCCGCATGGTGTCTGATATGGGAAACCTTTTCCTAAAAGTAGGAGGGGGAGAAAACGGAATACATGGTCTATCCCACTCCTTAGTAACAATGTCCGCAATCCTCTTAGGGACCGGAAAAACATTAGTGTAAGCAGGAAACTCTAGATATCTGTCCATTTTACACAATATCTCTGTTATTACAATAGGGTCAAAGTCATTCAGAGTCGCTAAAACTTCCCTGAGCAACAAGCGGAGGTGTTCTAGTTTAAATTTAAAAGCCGTCATATCTGAGTCAGTCTGGGAACATCTTTCCTGAATCTGAAATCTCTCACTCAGACAGTAAATCCCTCACCCCCAACTCAGAACATTGTGAGGGTACATCGGATATGGCTAATAAAGCGTCAGAGGGCTCAGCATTTACTCTCACACCAGACCTACTGCGCTTCCCCTGCAACCCAGGCAGCTTAGATAAAACATCTGTGAGGGTAGTATTCATAACTGCGGCCATATCTTGCAGGGTGAAAGAATTAGACGCACTAGAAGTACTTGGCGTCGCTTGTGCGGGCGTTAATGGTTATGACACTTGGGGAGAATTAGATGGCATAACCTGAATCCCTTCTGACTGAGAATCATCCTGCGACATACTTTTATCAGCTGAAATATGTTCTTTGCAATTTATTGCCCTTCCAGTGCATGAGGGACACATTTTAAGTGGGGGTTTCACAATGGCTTCTAAACACATGGAACATTGGCTTTCTTCAATGTCAGACATGTTAAACAGGCTAGTAATGACCACAAACAGGCTTGAAAACACTTTATTTAGTGAAAAAATAACAATCTTAAAAAATGGTACTGCGCCTTTAAGAGAAAAAAAAACGGATCATTAATAACTGTTTAAATCCTGAAAAAACACCCCCTGCCCTCAGGGAGCTGGAAAAAAAGGGTTAAAGCTTTGATTTGGCCCAAAACTTCCACAAGGGCCCACCGGAGTTGGAGCTTGCTGCTAGACTTGCAAATACAACTGCGCAACTGAGGCACGAAAATAGGCCCCGCCCATCTCACTCGATGTCTCTCAGCCCAAATGAACCGCACCAGAGAGGTCTCAAACTAGCCATGTGGGTTCTCAAACCCAAAACAGAAGTCAAGTGTACCATCTAATAAAGTATAAAAAACTTCACTGCCAAAAACATCAGTACTCCCAGGTCAATAAACGTTTACCCGCAAACATTCAAACTCAGTGTCAACCATTTTTTTTTCTTAGCCCTATATGCAAGCTTAGTAATGCCCCTCTTCTCTTAGGATTACTGCTTACCCTTACCCTCATGGGGATACTGTCAGCCAATTCTGAAATACAGTCTCTCCAGAAAAAAATGGCTGAACATACCTCACTGCTATCACCTCTTTACCCTTCCTAGTACTTCCTAGTACTTCGAGTAGGCAAAGAGAATGACTGGGGGGTAGAGCTAAGGAGGAGCTATATATACAGCTCTGCTGTGGTGCTCTTTGTCACTTCCTGTTAGCAGGAGGATAATATCCCACAAGTAAAGGATGAATCCGTGGACTCGTCGTACCTTATAGAAGAAATAACATTATCGTTTAAGTGCATCTGTAGTATCCTATTCTCAAGGATACACTACCCCCAGCAACTGAGTCTGTATAATAAAAAACTATACTTTAAAGTTGAACAATCACAGTGAGTTTATTGCTAAGCAAACTGAATTCAGAATTAAGCAACCGTACTGGACCCTAGCTAATGTGCTAAAGGTGCCCAAGTGTCCCAGAAAAACTGAATAATAATCAAAGACCTTTGAACACGTCTGACACACGAGGTATAAAGGTCTAACACTGAGCGCTACATAGTAATACAGTGCCTTTTGAGTTAAACTTTCTACTCTCAGGTATCATAAAGGAGGAAGAAAGCGCAACAAACCAACTCCCTTAAAGCTCCACCCCTCGTGGGAGCAACAGCACTCCATCTCCCAGCACTCTTATTGTATGCCTGCAGAGATGGAGGAAGGAGCTCAGAAACGGCAGAAAGGCAACTCCGCCCATCGTGGGCGTCCCCATACTCAATCTCCTGGTCGCCATTAAAATCTATATAGATCTGACACCAGGAGAAATAACAGTGAAAACAAAAAGTATCCGAGTATGCTACTGCATGTCCGGTAGCTCTAACTCTTAAGAAGACCAGTGGTCTAAAAAGTCTGTTGGCAGAAATAAAAACTAGTCGTTTCCAGACGGTATATGTTATCATAGAAAAACATAACATAGATCCATCCAGCCCCAGTATCTGTAAAAACAAATCTCTACTCATCACAATAAGGAGATCAATCTATATCTTAGCCCTTGACATGTGAGTGTATGTAATGCAGTGCTCACTTTCTTCTGAGAGAATAATGTCCCCAGAAAAGTTTAGCACTTACCTCGAATGCTGTGCAACAGCATGGCCATCCAACAGGTTTTCAGAGGACCTCTCCCTCCCATAGCCCTGTGGACTAAGATCAGCTCGAGTTAAAAGTGCTTAGGCTATCTGTATTAGGGCAGCAAACATGTATAGGAGGCGCAGTGAGAATTTATGTCCCACCAGTTCCTATTGCTTTAAAGCCACCAAATGCTCTCCTGTAGAGACTGATCAGGTCTAGGCTACACCCCAAGAACAAAGTAGCACTCACTGGCACTACTTTAAAAATAATAAACACTTGATGGAAGAATCTTTACCAACACCTCACTTTGCCATCTCCTATCTTACTAACACAGGCAAAGAGAATGACTGGGTTGGGAGGGAAGGGAGGAGCTATTTATACAGCTCTGCTGTGGTTCTCTTTGCCGCCTCCTGCTGACCAGGAGGAGAATATCCCACAAGTAAGGATGAAATCCGTGGACTCATTGCATCTTGAAAAAGAAACATGTCTAAGCAATAAGCGAAGGCGCGCAATCCTGTAACGAAAGGCAAAACACTCAGGGACAATTACACCCGCAAGGAACTGTAGAGGCCCTCCCCAAGGTGGAAGGCCCGGGACAATAGGGCACAAGCACATACGCAAATAAACATCTGGACTCTGTAGACTAATAATCGCCAACATTATATGGAAGTGAAAACGTGCTGCAACCTCCGGGGGGGGGGGGGGGGACACACCACCATGCATGGAGGAATCCTAAACTGGGTTACCCGCATGTGTAGAAGAATTGGTAGGGAACTAGTCACCCTGAGGACAGGACCCCCAGAGGCAGATGGCTCAGCTGTCCCTTGATTCCCCCAGCCCGAGGAACAAGGCGCTCTCATATGGAACAAAACTGGTCTACATGTGTCAACGAGGACAATCCGGATTCGGCGCCGGACACAGAGTCTGAATCAAATTAAAATAGTCTCAGAATCCTCCATAACTGAATCTGAAGTATGAACAGTCTCAGCATCCGAATCCTCCATAACTAGATAGAGGATATGCAAAAATGGATTAAGTAGAAAAACCAAAAACCTCTCCAAATGACGTTCTGTAGGCCTCCCCCTCTCCCAACACATTTTCTGTAGGTAGTGGGTCCCTTCCTCTAGCTATGGAAATTATTTTCTGAAGTGTGGCAGCCCCACCTGCTCCCACCCCCTTCAGCGATAGGCCGTCCACCCGCCTCCCACAGCACCAATGTACGGCTCTGCACCACGGTAAACCGATGCAGAGAGGAACACAATGTCCCCCTCTGCATCTGTGATATTCTGCCATGCTATTTCTGCACTGCCCCACTCGAGACGAGACCTTTTCAGTTGATATATCGATCATTGTATATTGTATTACTGGTGTCTCATATCAGCAATATATGCAGTTATTAAAGGGACATTATACACTAGATTTTTCTTTGCATAAATGTTTTGTAGATGATCCATTTATATAGCCTATAGTGTTTTTTTTTTTTTGTTTTTTTTAAATGTATAGTTTTGCTTATTTTTATATTGCGCTGATTTTCAGACTCCTAACCAAGCCCAATGTTTGAGAAGTATACTGATGTATACCTACTCCAGCTTGCTCCTGTTTGTGTAGAGAGTCTTTTTATATGCAGAGGAAGAGGGGGGGGTCTTCTCTTTTAAGAATACAAACCACTTTCAGTGGGTGTTCCAGCTAACCCTTTCAACAGAGCTAAAATGGGAGATTCTAAGTAAGTTTTTAAACTGTTTTATACTGGATTGTTATATCAGTATTTGCATGTAATAAACAATAATATAAAGAAAAAACAGAATTTATGCTTACCTGATAAATTACTTTCTCCAACGGTGTGTCCGGTCCACGGCGTCATCCTTACTTGTGGGATATTCTCTTCCCCAACAGGAAATGGCAAAGAGCCCAGCAAAGCTGGTCACATGATCCCTCCTAGGCTCCGCCTACCCCAGTCATTCGACCGACGTAAAGGAGGAATATGCATAGGAGAAATCATATGATACCGTGGTGACTGTAGTTAGAGAAAATAAATCATCAGACCTGATTAAAAAAACCAGGGCAGGCCGTGGACCGGACACACCGTTGGAGAAAGTAATTTATCAGGTAAGCATAAATTCTGTTTTCTCCAACATAGGTGTGTCCGGTCCACGGCGTCATCCGTACTTGTGGGAACCAATACCAAAGCTTTAGGACACGGATGATGGGAGGGAGCAAATCAGGTCACCTAGATGGAAGGCACCACGGCTTGCAAAACCTTTCTCCCAAAAATAGCCTCAGAAGAAGCAAAAGTATCAAATTTGTAAAATTTGGTAAAAGTGTGCAGTGAAGACCAAGTCGCTGCCTTACATATCTGATCAACAGAAGCCTCGTCCTTGAAGGCCCATGTGGAAGCCACAGCCCTAGTGGAGTGAGCTGTGATTCTTTCAGGAGGCTGCCATCCGGCAGTCTCATAAGCCAATCGGATGATGCTTTTAAGCCAAAAAGAGAGAGAGGTAGAAGTTGCTTTTTGACCTCTCCTTTTACCAGAATAAACAACAAACAAAGAAGATGTTTGTCTGAAATCCTTTGTAGCCTCTAAATAGAATTTTAGAGCACGAACTACATCCAAATTGTGTAACAAACGTTCCTTCTTTGAAACTGGATTCGGACACAAAGAAGGCACAACTATCTCCTGGTTAATGTTTTTGTTAGAAACAACTTTCGGAAGAAAACCAGGTTTAGTACGCAAAACCACCTTATCTGCATGGAACACCAGATAAGGAGGAGAACACTGCAGAGCAGATAACTCAAACTCTTCTAGCAGAAGAAATTGCAACCAAAAACAAAACTTTCCAAGATAGTAACTTAATATCTACGGAATGTAAGGGTTCAAACGGAACCCCTTGAAGAACTGAAAGAACTAAATTGAGACTCCAAGGAGGAGTCAAAGGTTTGTAAACAGGCTTGATTCTAACCAGAGCCTGAACAAAAGCTTGAACATCTGGCACAGCCGCCAGTTTTTTGTGAAGTAAAACAGATAAAGCAGAAATCTGTCCCTTCAAAGAACTTGCAGATAATCTGAAAACCCACGCTTTGATAAAATCAAGCGTTCAATCTCCAAGCAGTCAGTTGGAGTGAAGCCAGATTCGGATGTTCGAATGGACCTTGAACAAGAAGGTCCTGTCTCAAAGGTAGCTTCCATGGTGGAGCCGATGACATATTCACCAGGTCTGCATACCAAGTTCTGCGTGGCCACGCAGGAGCTATCAAGATCACCGAAGCCCTCTCCTGATTGATCCTGGCTACCAGCCTGGGAATGAGAGGGAACGGTGGGAATACATAAGCTAGGTTGAAGGTCCAAGGCGCTATCAGTGCATCTACTAGAGTCGCCCTGGGATCCCTGGATCTGGACCCGTAGCAAGGAACCTTGAAGTTCTGACGAGACGCCATCAGGTCCATGTCTGGAATGCCCCATAATTGAGTTATTTGGGCAAAGATTTCCGGATGGAGTTCCCACTCCCCTGACGACTCAGAAAATCCGCTTCCCAATTTTCCACTCCTGGGATGTGGATTACAGACAAGTGGCAGGAGTGATTCTCCGCCCATTGAATTATTTTGGTCACTTCCTCCATCGCCAGGGAACTCCTTGTTCCCCCCTGATGGTTGATATATGCAACAGTCGTCATGTTGTCTGATTGAAACCTTATGAATTTGGCCTTTGCTAGTTGAGGCCAAGCTTTGAGAGCATTGAATATCGCTCGCAGTTCCAGAATGTTTATCGGGAGAAGAGATTCTACCCGAGACCATAGACCCTGAGCTTTCAGGGGTTCCCAGACCGCGCCCCAGCCCACCAGACCGCGCCCCAGCCCACCAGACTGGCGTCGGTCGTGACAATGACCCACTCTGGTCTGCGGAAGCTCATTCCCTGTGACAGGTTGTCCAGGTCCAGCCACCAACGGAGTGAATCTCTGGTTCTTTGATCTACTTGGATCGTCGGAGACAAGTCTGTATAATCCCCATTCCACTGTCTGAGCATGCACAGTTGTAATGGTCTTAGATGAATTCGTGCAAAAGGAACCATGTCCATTGCCGCAACCATCAAACCTATTACTTCCATGCACTGCGCTATGGAAGGAAGAAGAACAGAATGAAGTACTTGACAAGAGCTTAGAAGTTTTGATTTTCTGGCCTCTGTCAGAAAAATCTTCATTTCTAAGGAGTCTATTATTGTTCCCAAGAAGGGGACTCTTGTTGACGGGGACAGAGAACTTTTTTCTATGTTCACTTTCCACCCGTGAGATCTGAGAAAGGCTAGGACAATGTCCGTATGAGCCTTTGCTTTTGACAGAGACGACGCTTGAATCAGTATGTCGTCCAAGTAAGGTACTACTGCAATGCCCCTTGGTCTTAGCACCGCTAGAAGGGACCCTAGTACCTTTGTGAAAATCCTTGGAGCAGTGGCTAATCCGAATGGAAGTGCCACAAACTGGTAATGCTTGTCCAGAAAGGCGAACCTTAGGAACCGATGATGTTCCTTGTGGATAGGAATATGTAGATACGCATCCTTTAAATCCACCGTGGTCATGAATTGACCTTCCTGGATGGTAGGAAGGATTGTTCGAATGGTTTCCATCTTGAACGATGGAACCCTGAGAAATTTGTTTAGAATCTTGAGATCTAAAATTGGTCTGAATGTTCCTTCTTTTTTGGGAACTATGAACAGATTGGAGTAAAACCCCATCCCTTGTTCTCCTAATGGAACAGGATGAATCACTCCCATTCTTAACAGGTCTTCTACACAATGTAAGAATGCCTGTCTTTTTATTTGGTTTGAAGACAATTGAGACCTGTGGAACCTCCCCCTTGGGGGTAGTTCCTTGAATTCCAGGAGATAACCTTGAGAAACTATTTCTAGCACCCAAGGATCCTGAACATCTCTTGCCCAAGCCTGAGCAAAGAGAGAGAGTCTGCCCCCCACCAGATCCGGTCCCGGATCGGGGGCCAACACTTCATGCTGTTTTAGTAGCAGTGGCAGGTTTCTTGGCCTGCTTACCCTTGTTCCAGCCTTGCATCGGTCTCCAGGCTGGTTTGGTTTGAGAACTATTACCCTCTTGCTTAGAGGGTGTAGAATTTGAGGCTGGTCCGTTTCTGCGAAAGGGACGAAAATTTTTAAGCCTTAAAAGACCTATCCTGAGGAAGGGCGTGGCCCTTTCCCCCAGTGATGTCTGAAATAATCTCTTTCAAGTCAGGGCCAAACAGCGTTTTACCTTTGAAAGGGATGTTAAGCAATTTGTTCTTGGAGGACACATCCGCTGACCAAGACTTTAGCCAAAGCGCTCTGCGCGCCACAATAGCAAAACCTGAATTTTTCGCCGCTAATCTAGCTAATTGCAAAGTGGCGTCTAAGATAAAAACAGAATTTATGTTTACCTGATAAATTACTTTCTCCAACGGTGTGTCCGGTCCACGGCGTCATCCTTACTTGTGGGATATTCTCTTCCCCAACAGGAAATGGCAAAGAGCCCAGCAAAGCTGGTCACATGATCCCTCCTAGGCTGCGCCTACCCCAGTCATTCGACCGACGTTAAGGAGGAATATTTGCATAGGAGAAACCATATGGTACCGTGGTGACTGTAGTTAAAGAAAATAAATTATCAGACCTGATTAAAAAACCAGGGCGGGCCGTGGACCGGACACACCGTTGGAGAAAGTAATTTATCAGGTAAACATAAATTCTGTTTTCTCCAACATAGGTGTGTCCGGTCCACGGCGTCATCCTTACTTGTGGGAACCAATACCAAAGCTTTAGGACACGGATGAAGGGAGGGAGCAAATCAGGTCACCTAAATGGAAGGCACCACGGCTTGCAAAACCTTTCTCCCAAAAATAGCCTCAGAAGAAGCAAAAGTATCAAACTTGTAAAATTTGGTAAAAGTGTGCAGTGAAGACCAAGTCGCTGCCCTACATATCTGATCAACAGAAGCCTCGTTCTTGAAGGCCCATGTGGAAGCCACAGCCCTAGTGGAATGAGCTGTGATTCTTTCGGGAGGCTGCCGTCCGGCAGTCTCGTAAGCCAATCTGATGATGCTTTTAATCCAAAAAGAGAGAGAGGTAGAAGTTGCTTTTTGACCTCTCCTTTTACCGGAATAAACAACAAACAAGGAAGATGTTTGTCTAAAATCCTTTGTAGCATCTAAATAGAATTTTAGAGCGCGAACAACATCCAAATTGTGCAACAAACGTTCCTTCTTTGAAACTGGTTTCGGACACAGAGAAGGTACGATAATCTCCTGGTTAATGTTTTTGTTAGAAACAACTTTTGGAAGAAAACCAGGTTTAGTACGTAAAACCACCTTATCTGCATGGAACACCAGATAAGGAGGAGAACACTGCAGAGCAGATAATTCTGAAACTCTTCTAGCAGAAGAAATTGCAACTAAAAACAAAACTTTCCAAGATAATAACTTAATATCAACGGAATGTAAGGGTTCAAATGGAACCCCCTGAAGAACTGAAAGAACTAAGTTGAGACTCCAAGGAGGAGTCAAAGGTTTGTAAACAGGCTTAATTCTAACCAGAGCCTGAACAAAGGCTTGAACATCTGGCACAGCTGCCAGCTTTTTGTGAAGTAACACAGACAAGGCAGAAATCTGTCCCTTCAGGGAACTTGCAGATAATCCTCTTTCCAATCCTTCTTGAAGGAAGGATAGAATCTTAGGAATCTTAACCTTGTCCCAAGGGAATCCTTTAGATTCACACCAACAGATGTATTTTTTCCAAATTTTGTGGTAAATCTTTCTAGTTACAGGCTTTCTGGCCTGAACAAGAGTATCGATAACAGAATCTGAGAACCCTCGCTTCGATAAGATCAAGCGTTCAATCTCCAAGCAGTCAGCTGGAGTGAAACCAGATTCGGATGTTCGAACGGACCCTGAACAAGAAGGTCTCGTCTCAAAGGTAGCTTCCAAGGTGGAGCCGATGACATATTCACCAGATCTGCATACCAAGTCCTGCGTGGCCACGCAGGAGCTATCAAGATCACCGACGCCCTCTCCTGATTGATCCTGGCTACCAGCCTGGGGATGAGAGGAAACGGCGGGAACACATAAGCTAGTTTGAAGGTCCAAGGTGCTACTAGTGCATCCACTAGAGCCGCCTTGGGATCCCTGGATCTGGACCCGTAGCAAGGAACTTTGAAGTTCTGACGAGAGGCCATCAGATCCATGTCTGGAATGCCCCACAGCTGAGTGACTTGGGCAAAGATTTCCGGATGGAGTTCCCACTCCCCCGGATGCAATGTCTGACGACTCAGAAAATCCGCTTCCCAATTTTCCACTCCTGGGATGTGGATAGCAGACAGGTGGCAGGAGTGAGACTCCGCCCATAGAATGATTTTGGTCACTTCTTCCATCGCTAGGGAACTCCTTGTTCCCCCCTGATGGTTGATGTACGCAACAGTTGTCATGTTGTCTGATTGAAACCGTATGAACTTGGCCCTTGCTAGCTGAGGCCAAGCCTTGAGAGCATTGAATATCGCTCTCAGTTCCAGAATATTTATCGGTAGAAGAGATTCTTCCCGAGACCAAAGACCCTGAGCTTTCAGGGATCCCCAGACCGCGCCCCAGCCCATCAGACTGGCGTCGGTCGTGACAATGACCCACTCTGGTCTGCGGAATGTCATCCCTTGTGACAGGTTGTCCAGGGACAGCCACCAACGGAGTGAGTCTCTGGTCCTCTGATTTACTTGTATCTTCGGAGACAAGTCTGTATAGTCCCCATTCCACTGACTGAGCATGCACAGTTGTAATGGTCTTAGATGAATGCGCGCAAAAGGAACTATGTCCATTGCCGCTACCATCAAACCGATCACTTCCATGCACTGCGCTATGGAAGGAAGAGGAACGGAATGAAGTATCCGACAAGAGTCTAGAAGTTTTGTTTTTCTGGCCTCTGTCAGAAAAATCCTCATTTCTAAGGAGTCTATTATTGTTCCCAAGAAGGGAACCCTTGTTGACGGAGATAGAGAACTCTTTTCCACGTTCACTTTCCATCCGTGAGATCTGAGAAAGGCCAGGACAATGTCCGTGTGAGCCTTTGCTTGAGGAAGGGACGACGCTTGAATCAGAATGTCGTCCAAGTAAGGTACTACAGCAATGCCCCTTGGTCTTAGCACAGCTAGAAGGGACCCTAGTACCTTTGTGAAAATCCTTGGAGCAGTGGCTAATCCGAAAGGAAGCGCCACGAACTGGTAATACTTGTCCAGGAATGCGAACCTTAGGAACTGATGATGTTCCTTGTGGATAGGAATATGTAGATACGCATCCTTTAAATCCACTGTGGTCATGAATTGACCTTCCTGGATGGAAGGAAGAATAGTTCGAATGGTTTCCATCTTGAACGATGGAACCTTGAGAAACTTGTTTAAGATCTTGAGATCTAAGATTGGTCTGAACGTTCCCTCTTTTTTGGGAACTATGAACAGATTGGAGTAGAACCCCATCCCTTGTTCTCTTAATGGAACAGGATGAATCACTCCCATTTTTAACAGGTCTTCTACACAATGTAAGAATGCCTGTCTTTTTATGTGGTCTGAAGACAACTGAGACCTGTGGAACCTCCCCCTTGGGGGAAGCCCCTTGAATTCCAGAAGATAACCTTGGGAGACTATTTCTAGCGCCCAAGGATCCAGAACATCTCTTGCCCAAGCCTGAGCGAAGAGAGAGAGTCTGCCCCCCACCAGATCCGGTCCCGGATCGGGGGCCAACATTTCATGCTGTCTTGGTAGCAGTGGCAGGTTTCTTGGCCTGCTTTCCCTTGTTCCAGCCTTGCATTGGTCTCCAAGCTGGCTTGGCTTGAGAAGTATTACCCTCTTGCTTAGAGGACGTAGCACTTTGGGCTGGTCCGTTTCTACGAAAGGGACAAAAATTAGGTTTATTTTTTGCCTTGAAAGGCCGATCCTGAGGAAGGGCGTGGCCCTTACCCCCAGTGATATCAGAGATAATCTCTTTCAAGTCAGGGCCAAACAGCGTTTTCCCCTTGAAAGGAATGTTAAGTAGCTTGTTCTTGGAAGACGCATCAGCTGACCAAGATTTCAACCAAAGCGCTCTGCGCGCCACAATAGCAAACCCAGAATTCTTAGCCGCTAACCTAGCCAATTGCAAAGTGGCGTCTAGGGTGAAAGAATTAGCCAATTTGAGAGCATTGATTCTGTCCATAATCAACTCATAAGGAGGAGAATCACTATCGACCGCCTTTATCAGCTCATCGAACCAGAAACATGCGGCTGTAGCTACAGGGACAATGCATGAAATTGGTTGTAGAAGGTAACCCTGCTGAACAAACATCTTTTTAAGTAAACCTTCTAATTTTTTATCCATAGGATCTTTGAAAGCACAACTATCCTCTATGGGTATAGTGGTGCGTTTGTTTAAAGTGGAAACCGCTCCCTCGACCTTGGGGACTGTCTGCCATAAGTCCTTTCTGGGGTCGACCATAGGAAACAATTTTTTAAATATGGGGGGAGGGACGAAAGGAATACCGGGCCTTTCCCATTCTTTATTAACAATGTCCGCCACCCGCTTGGGTATAGGAAAAGCTTCTGGGAGCCCCGGGACCTCTAGGAACTTGTCCATTTTACATAGTTTCTCTGGGATGACCAACTTGTCACAATCATCCAGAGTGGATAATACCTCCTTGAGCAGAATGCAGAGATGTTCCAACTTAAATTTAAACGTAATCACATCAGGTTCAGCTTGTTGAGAAATGTTCCCTGAATCAGTAATTTCTCCCTCAGACAAAACCTCCCTGGCCCCATCAGACTGGGCTAGGGGCCCTTCAGAACCATTATTATCAGCGTCGTCATGCTCTTCAGTATCTAAAACAGAGCAGTCGCGCTTACGCTGATAAGTGTTCATTTTGGCTAAAATGTTTTTGATAGAATTATCCATTACAGCCGTTAATTGTTGCATAGTAAGGAGTATTGGCGCGCTAGATGTACTAGGGGCCTCCTGAGTGGGCAAGACTCGTGTAGACGAAGGAGGGAATGATGCAGTACCATGCTTACTCCCCTCACTTGAGGAATCATCTTGGGCATCATTGTCATTGTCACATAAATCACATTTATTTAAATGAATAGGAATTCTGGCTTCCCCACATTCAGAACACAGTCTATCTGGTAGTTCAGACATGTTAAACAGGCATAAACTTGATAAAGTACAAAAAAAAACAGAATTTATGTTTACCTGATAAATTTCTTTCTCCAACGGTGTGTCCGGTCCACGGCGTCATCCTTACTTGTGGGATATTCTCTTCCCCAACAGGAAATGGCAAAGAGCCCAGCAAAGCTGGTCACATGATCCCTCCTAGGCTCCGCCTACCCCAGTCATTCGACCGACGTTAAGGAGGAATATTAGCATAGGAGAAACCATATGGTACCGTGGTGACTGTAGTTAAAGAAAATAAATTATCAGACCTGATTAAAAAAACCAGGGCGGGCCGTGGACCGGACACACCGTTGGAGAAAGAAATTTATCAGGTAAACATAAATTCTGTTTTCTCCAACATAGGTGTGTCCGGTCCACGGCGTCATCCTTACTTGTGGGAACCAATACCAAAGCTTTAGGACACGGATGAAGGGAGGGAGCAAATCAGGTCACCTAAATGGAAGGCACCACGGCTTGCAAAACCTTTCTCCCAAAAATAGCCTCAGAAGAAGCAAAAGTATCAAACTTGTAAATTTTGGTAAAAGTGTGCAGTGAAGACCAAGTCGCTGCCCTACATATCTGATCAACAGAAGCCTCGTTCTTGAAGGCCCATGTGGAAGCCACAGCCCTAGTGGAATGAGCTGTGATTCTTTCGGGAGGCTGCCGTCCGGCAGTCTCGTAAGCCAATCTGATGATGCTTTTAATCCAAAAAGAGAGAGAGGTAGAAGTTGCTTTTTGACCTCTCCTTTTACCTGAATAAACAACAAACAAGGAAGATGTTTGTCTAAAATCCTTTGTAGCATCTAAATAGAATTTTAGAGCGCGAACAACATCCAAATTGTGCAACAAACGTTCCTTCTTTGAAACTGGTTTCGGACACAGAGAAGGCACGATAATCTCCTGGTTAATGTTTTTGTTAGAAACAACTTTCGGAAGAAAACCAGGTTTAGTACGTAAAACCACCTTATCTGCATGGAACACCAGATAAGGAGGGGAACACTGCAGAGCAGATAATTCTGAAACTCTTCTAGCAGAAGAAATTGCAACTAAAAACAAAACTTTCCAAGATAATAACTTAATATCAACGGAATGTAAGGGTTCAAACGGAACCCCCTGAAGAACTGAAAGAACTAAATTGAGACTCCAAGGAGGAGTCAAAGGTTTGTAAACAGGCTTAATTCTAACCAAAGCCTGAACAAAGGCTTGAACATCTGGCACAGCTGCCAGCTTTTTGTGAAGTAACACCGACAAGGCAGAAATCTGTCCCTTCAGGGAACTTGCCGATAATCCTTTTTCCAATCCTTCTTGAAGGAAGGATAGAATCCTAGGAATCTTAACCTTGTCCCAAGGGAATCCTTTAGATTCACACCAACAGATATATTTTTTCCAAATTTTGTGGTAAATCTTTCTAGTTACAGGCTTTCTGGCCTGAACAAGAGTATCGATAACAGAATCTGAGAAACCTCGCTTCGATAAAATCAAGCGTTCAATCTCCAGGCAGTCAGCTGGAGTGAAACCAGATTCGGATGTTCGAACGGACCCTGAACAAGAAGGTCTCGTCTCAAAGGTAGCTTCCAAGGTGGAGCCGATGACATATTCACCAGATCTGCATACCAAGTCCTGCGTGGCCACGCAGGAGCTATCAAGATCACCGACGCCCTCTCCTGATTGATCCTGGCTACCAGCCTGGGAATGAGAGGAAACGGCGGAAACACATAAGCTAGTTTGAAGGTCCAAGGTGCTACTAGTGCATCCACTAGAGCCGCCTTGGGATCCCTGGATCTGGACCCGTAACAGGGAACTTTGAAGTTCTGACGAGAGGCCATTAGATCCATGTCTGGAATGCCCCACAGCTGAGTGACTAGGGCAAAGATTTCCGGATGGAGTTCCCACTCCCCCGGATGCAATGTCTGACGACTCAGAAAATCCGCTTCCCAATTTTCCACTCCCGGGATGTGGATAGCAGACAGGTGGCAGGAGTGAGACTCCGCCCATAGAATAATCTTGGTCACTTCCTCCATCGCTAGGGAACTCCTTGTTCCCCCCTGATGGTTGATGTACGCAACAGTCGTCATGTTGTCTGATTGAAACCGTATGAACTTGGTCCTCGCTAGCTGAGGCCAAGCCTTGAGAGCATTGAATATCGCTCTCAGTTCCAGAATATTTATCGGTAGAAGAGATTCTTCCCGAGACCAAAGACCCTGAGCTTTCAGGGATCCCCAGACCGCGCCCCAGCCCGTCAGACTGGCGTCGGTCGTGACAATGACCCACTCCGGTCTGCGGAATGTCATCCCTTGTGACAGGTTGTCCAGGGACAGCCACCAACGGAGTGAGTCTCTGGTCCTCTGATTTACTTGTATCTTTGGAGACAAGTCTGTATAGTCCCCATTCCACTGACTGAGCATGCACAGTTGTAATGGTCTTAGATGAATGCGCGCAAAAGGAACTATGTCCATTGCCGCTACCATCAACCCGATCACTTCCATGCACTGAGCTACGGAAGGAAGAGGAACGGAGTGAAGTATCCGACAAGAGTCCAGAAGCTTTGTTATTCTGGCCTCTGTTAGAAAAATCCTCATTTCTGAGGAATCTATAATTGTTCCCAAGAAGGGAACCCTTGTTGACGGGGATAGAGAACTCTTTTCCACGTTCACTTTCCAGCCGTGAGATCTGAGAAAGGCCAGGACGATGTCCGTGTGAGCCTTTGCTCGAGGGAGGGACGACGCTTGAATCAGAATGTCGTCCAGGTAGGGTACTACTGCAATGCCCCTTGGTCTTAGCACCGCTAGAAGGGACCCTAGTACCTTTGTGAAAATCCTTGGAGCAGTGGCTAATCCGAAAGGAAGCGCCACGAACTGGTAATGTTTGTCCAGGAATGCAAACCTTAGGAACCGATGATGTTCCTTGTGGATAGGAATATGTAGATACGCATCCTTTAAATCCACCGTGGTCATGAATTGACCTTCCTGGATGGAAGGAAGGATAGTTCGAATGGTTTCCATCTTGAACGATGGGACCTTGAGAAATTTGTTTAAGATCTTGAGATCTAGGATTGGTCTGAACGTTCCCTCTTTTTTGGGAACTATGAACAGATTGGAGTAGAACCCCATCCCTTGTTCTCTTAATGGAACAGGATGAATCACTCCCATTTTTAACAGGTCTTCTACACAATGTAAGAACGCCTGTCTTTTTATGTGGTCTGAAGACAACTGAGACCTGTGGAACCTCCCCCTTGGGGGAAGTCCCTTGAATTCCAGAAGATAACCCTGGGAGACTATTTCTAGCGCCCAAGGATCCAGAACATCTCTTGCCCAAGCCTGAGCGAAGAGAGAGAGTCTGCCCCCCACCAGATCCGGTCCCGGATCGGGGGCCAATATTTCATGCTGTCTTGGTAGCAGTGGCAGGTTTCTTGGCCTGCTTTCCCTTGTTCCAGCCTTGCATTGGTCTCCAAGCTGGCTTGGCCTGAGAAGTATTACCCTCTTGCTTAGAGGACGTAGCACCTTGGGCTGGTCCGTTTTTACGAAAGGGACGAAAATTAGGTCTATTTTTTGCCTTGAAAGGCCGATCCTGAGGAAGGGCGTGGCCCTTACCCCCAGTGATATCAGAGATAATCTCTTTCAAGTCAGGACCAAACAGCGTTTTCCCCTTGAAAGGAATGTTTAGTAGCTTGTTCTTGGAAGACGCATCAGCCGACCAAGATTTCAACCAAAGCGCTCTGCGCGCCACAATAGCAAACCCAGAATTCTTAGCCGCTAACTTAGCCAATTGCAAAGAGGCGTCTAGAGTGAAAGAATTAGCCAATTTGAGAGCATTGATTCTGTCCATAATCTCCTCATAAGGAGGAGAGTCACTATCGAGCACCTTAATCAGTTCATCAAACCAGAAATATGCGGCTGTAGTGACAGGGACAATGCATGAAATGGGTTGTAGAAGGTAACCCTGCTGAACAAACATCTTTTTAAGCAAACCTTCTAATTTTTTATCCATAGGATCTTTGAAAGCACAACTATCCTCTATGGGAATAGTGGTGCGTTTGTTTAAAGTAGAAACCGCTCCCTCGACCTTGGGGACTGACTGCCATAAGTCCTTTCTGGGGTCGACCATAGGAAACAATTTTTTAAATATGGGGGGAGGGACGAAAGGAATACCGGGCCTTTCCCATTCTTTATTAACAATGTCCGCCACCCGCTTGGGTATAGGAAAAGCTTCTGGGAGCCCCGGCACCTCTAGGAACTTGTCCATTTTACATAGTTTCTCTGGGATGACCAAATTTTCACAATCATCCAGAGTGGATAATACCTCCTTAAGCAAAATGCGGAGATGTTCCAATTTAAATTTAAATGTAATCACATCAGATTCAGCCTGCTGAGAAATGTTCCCTAAATCAGTAATTTCTCCCTCAGACAAAACCTCCCTGGCCCCCTCAGATTGGGTTAGGGGCCCTTCAGAGATATTAATATCAGCGTCGTCATGCTCTTCAGTAACTAAAACAGAGCATCCACGCTTACGCTGACAAGGGTTCATTTTGGCTAAAATGTTTTTGACAGAATTATCCATTACAGCCGTTAATTGTTGCATAGTAAGGAGTATTGGCGCGCTAGATGTACTAGGGGCCTCCTGAGTGGGCAAGACTCGTGTAGACGAAGGAGGGAATGATGCAGTACCATGCTTACTCCCCTCACTTGAGGAATCATCTTGGGCATCATTGTCATTATCACATAAATCACATTTATTTAAATGAATAGGAATTCTGGCTTCCCCACATTCAGAACACAGTCTATCTGGAAGTTCAGACATGTTAAACAGGCATAAACTTGATAAGAAAGTACAAAAAACGTTTTAAAATAAAACCGTTACTGTCACTTTAAATTTTAAACTGAACACACTTTATTACTGCAATTGCGAAAAAACATGAAGGAATTGTTCAAAATTCACCAAACTTTCACCACAGTGTCTTAAAGCCTTGAAAATATTGCACACCAATTTTGGAAGCTTTAACCCTTAAAATAACGGAACCGGAGCCGTTTTAAGCTTTAACCCCTTTACAGTCCCTGGTATCTGCTTTGCTGAGACCCAACCAAACCCAAAGGGGAATACGATACCAAATGACGCCTTCAGAAGTCTTTTATAAGTATCAGAGCTCCTCTCACATGCGACTGCATGCCATGCCTCTCAAAAACAAGTGCGCAACACCGGCGCGAAAATGAGACTCTGCCTATGCTTTGGGAAAGCCCCTAAAGAATAAGGTGTCTAAAACAGTGCCTGCCGATATTATTATATCAAAATACCCAGAATAAATGATTCCTCAAGGCTAAATAAGTGTTAATATCAATCGATTTAGCCCAAAAAAAGTCTACAGTCTAAATAAGCCCTTGTGAAGCCCTTATTTACAATCGTAATAAACATGGCTTACCGGATCCCATAGGGAAAATGACAGCTTCCAGCATTACATCGTCTTGTTAGAATGTGTCATACCTCAAGCAGCAAAGGACTGCAAACTGTTCCCCCAACTGAAGTTAATTGCTCTCAACAGTCCTGTGTGGAACAGCCATGGATTTTAGTTACGGTTGCTAAAATCATTTTCCTCATACAAACAGAATTCTTCATCTCTTTTCTGTTTCTGAGTAAATAGTACGTACCAGCACTATTTGAAAATAACAAACTCTTGATTGAATAATGAAAAACTACAGTTAAACACTAAAAAACTCTAAGCCATCTCCGTGGAGATGTTGCCTGTACAACGGCAAAGAGAATGACTGGGGTAGGCGGAGCCTAGGAGGGATCATGTGACCAGCTTTGCTGGGCTCTTTGCCATTTCCTGTTGGGGAAGAGAATATCCCACAAGTAAGGATGACGCCGTGGACCGGACACACCTATGTTGGAGAAAAAACGTTTTAAAATAAAACCGTTACTGTCACTTTAAATTTTAAACTGAACACACTTTATTACTGCAATTGCGAAAAAACATGAAGGAATTGTTCAAAATTCACCAAATTTTCACCACAGTGTCTTAAAGCCTTAAAAGTATTGCACACCAAATTTGGAAGCTTTAACCCTTAAAATAACGGAACCGGAGCCGTTTTTAACTTTAACCCCTTTACAGTCCCTGGTATCTGCTTTGCTGAGACCCAACCAAGCCCAAAGGGGAATACGATACCAAATGACGCCTTCAGAAAGTCTTTTCTAAGTATCAGAGCTCCTCTCACATGCGACTGCATGTCATGCCTCTCAAAAACAAGTGCGCAACACCGGCGCGAAAATGAGGCTCTGCCTATGATTTGGGAAAGCCCCTAAAGAATAAGGTGTCTAAAACAGTGCCTGCCGATATTATTATATCAAAATACCCAGAATAAATGATTCCTCAAGGCTAAATATGTGTTAATAATGAATCGATTTAGCCCAGAAAAAGTCTACAGTCTTAATAAGCCCTTGTGAAGCCCTTATTTACGATCTTGATAAACATGGCTTACCGGATCCCATAGGGAAAATGACAGCTTCCAGCATTACATCGTCTTGTTAGAATGTGTCATACCTCAAGCAGCAAGAGACTGCTCACTGTTCCCCCAACTGAAGTTAATTGCTCTCAACAGTCCTGTGTGGAACAGCCATGGATTTTAGTGACGGTTGCTAAAATCATTTTCCTCATACAAACAGAAATCTTCATCTCTTTTCTGTTTCTGAGTAAATAGTACATACCAGCACTATTTCAAAATAACAAACTCTTGATTGAATAATAAAAACTACAGTTAAACACTAAAAAACTCTAAGCCATCTCCGTGGAGATGTTGCCTGTACAACGGCAAAGAGAATGACTGGGGTAGGCGGAGCCTAGGAGGGATCATGTGACCAGCTTTGCTGGGCTCTTTGCCATTTCCTGTTGGGGAAGAGAATATCCCACAAGTAAGGATGACGCCGTGGACCGGACACACCTATGTTGGAGAAAGAGTTAGCCAATTTAAGTGCTTGAACTCTGTCCATAACCTCCTCATACGAAGAGTCTTTATTGAGCGACTTTTCTAGTTCTTCGAACCAGAAACACGCTGCTGTAGTGACAGGAACAATGCATGAAATTGGTTGTAGAAGGTAACCTTGCTGAACAAACATCTTTTTAAGCAAACCCTCTAATTTTTTATCCATAGGATCTTTGAAAGCACAACTATCTTCTATAGGGATAGTAGTGCGTTTGTTTAGAGTAGAAACCGCCCCCTCGACCTTGGGGACTGTCTGCCATAAGTCCTTTCTAGGGTCGACCATAGGAAATAATTTTTTAAATATAGGGGGAGGAACAAAAGGTATGCCGGGCCTTTCCCATTCCTTATTTACAATGTCCGCCACCCGCTTGGGTATAAAAAAAGCATCGGGGGGCACCGGGACCTCTAGGAACTTGTCCATCTTACATAACTTCTCTGGAATGACCAAATTGTCACAATCATCCAGAGTAGATAACACCTCCTTAAGCAGAGCGCGGAGATGTTCTAATTTAAATTTAAAAGTAATAACATCAGGTTCAGCTTGTTGAGAAATTTTTCCTGAATCTGAAATTTCTCCCTCAGACAAAACCTCCCTCCTGGCCCCTTCAGATTGGTGTGAGGGTATGTCAGAACCATTATCATCAGCGTCCTCATGCTCTTCAGTATCTAAAACAGAGCAATCGCGCTTTCTCTGATAAGTGGGCATTTTGGACAAAATGTTTTTAATAGAATTATCCATTACAGCCGTTAATTGTTGCATAGTAAGAAGGATTGGCGCACTAGATGTACTAGGGGCCTCTTGTGTGGGCAAGACTGGTGTAGACACAGAAGGGGAAGATGCAGTACCATGCTTACTCCCCTCGCTTGAGGAATCATTTTGGGCAACATCATTATCAGTGGCATCATTGTCCCTACTTTGTTTGGACACTATGTTACATTCATCACATATATTTGAATGGGGAGGAACCTTGGCTTCCAAACATACAGAACATCGTCTATCTGATGGTTCAGACATGTTAACAGGCATAAACTTGATAACAAAGCACAAAAACAGAATTTATGTTTACCTGATAAATTACTTTCTCCAACGGTGTGTCCGGTCCACGGCGTCATCCTTACTTGTGGGATATTCTCTTCCCCAACAGGAAATGGCAAAGAGCCCAGCAAAGCTGGTCACATGATCCCTCCTAGGCTCCGCCTACCCCAGTCATTCGACCGACGTTAAGGAGGAATATTTGCATAGGAGAAACCATATGGTACCGTGGTGACTGTAGTTAAAGAAAAAAATTATCAGACCTGATTAAAAAAACCAGGGCGGGCCGTGGACCGGACACACCGTTGGAGAAAGTAATTTATCAGGTAAACATAAATTCTGTTTTCTCCAACATAGGTGTGTCCGGTCCACGGCGTCATCCTTACTTGTGGGAACCAATACCAAAGCTTTAGGACACGGATGAAGGGAGGGAGCAAATCAGGTCACCTAAATGGAAGGCACCACGGCTTGCAAAACCTTTCTCCCAAAAATAGCCTCAGAAGAAGCAAAAGTATCAAACTTGTAAAATTTGGTAAAAGTGTGCAGTGAAGACCAAGTCGCTGCCCTACATATCTGATCAACAGAAGCCTCGTTCTTGAAGGCCCATGTGGAAGCCACAGCCCTAGTGGAATGAGCTGTGATTCTTTCGGGAGGCTGCCGTCCGGCAGTCTCGTAAGCCAATCTGATGATGCTTTTAATCCAAAAAGAGAGAGAGGTAGAAGTTGCTTTTTGACCTCTCCTTTTACCGGAATAAACAACAAACAAGGAAGATGTTTGTCTAAAATCCTTTGTAGCATCTAAATAGAATTTCAGAGCGCGAACAACATCCAAATTGTGCAACAAACGTTCCTTCTTTGAAACTGGTTTCGGACACAGAGAAGGTACGATAATCTCCTGGTTAATGTTTTTGTTAGAAACAACTTTTGGAAGAAAACCAGGTTTAGTACGTAAAACCACCTTATCTGCATGGAACACCAGATAAGGAGGAGAACACTGCAGAGCAGATAATTCTGAAACTCTTCTAGCAGAAGAAATTGCAACTAAAAACAAAACTTTCCAAGATAATAACTTAATATCAACGGAATGCAAGGGTTCAAACAGAACCCCCTGAAGAACTGAAAGAACTAAATTGAGACTCCAAGGAGGAGTCAAAGGTTTGTAAACAGGCTTAATTCTAACCAGAGCCTGAACAAAGGCTTGAACATCTGGCACAGCGGCCAGCTTTTTGTGAAGTAACACAGACAAGGCAGAAATCTGTCCCTTCAGGGAACTTGCAGATAATCCTTTTTCCAGTCCTTCTTGAAGGAAGGATAGAATCCTAGGAATCTTAACCTTGTCCCAAGGGAATCCTTTAGATTCACACCAACAGATATATTTTTTCCAAATTTTGTGGTAAATCTTTCTAGTTACAGGCTTTCTGGCCTGAACAAGAGTATCGATAACAGAATCTGAGAACCCTCGCTTCGATAAGATCAAGCGTTCAATCTCCAAGCAGTCAGCTGGAGTGAAACCAGATTCGGATGTTCGAACGGACCCTGAACAAGAAGGTCTCGTCTCAAAGGTAGCTTCCAAGGTGGAGCCGATGACATATTCACCAGATCTGCATACCAAGTCCTGCGTGGCCACGCAGGAGCTATCAAGATCACCGACGCCCTCTCCTGATTGATCCTGGCTACCAGCCTGGGGATGAGAGGAAACGGCGGGAACACATAAGCTAGTTTGAAGGTCCAAGGTGCTACTAGTGCATCCACTAGAGCCGCCTTGGGATCCCTGGATCTGGACCCGTAGCAAGGAACTTTGAAGTTCTGACGAGAGGCCATCAGATCCATGTCTGGAATGCCCCACAGCTGAGTGACTTGGGCAAAGATTTCCGGATGGAGTTCCCACTCCCCGGATGCAATGTCTGACGACTCAGAAAATCCGCTTCCCAATTTTCCACTCCTGGGATGTGGATAGCAGACAGGTGGCAGGAGTGAGACTCCGCCCATAGAATGATTTTGGTCACTTCTTCCATCGCCAGGGAACTCCTTGTTCCCCCCTGATGGTTGATGTACGCAACAGTTGTCATGTTGTCTGATTGAAACCGTATGAACTTGGCCCTCGCTAGCTGAGGCCAAGCCTTGAGAGCATTGAATATCGCTCTCAGTTCCAGAATATTTATCGGTAGAAGAGATTCTTCCCGAGACCAAAGACCCTGAGCTTTCAGGGATCCCCAGACCGCGCCCCAGCCCATCAGACTGGCGTCGGTCGTGACAATGACCCACTCTGGTCTGCGGAATGTCATCCCTCGTGACAGGTTGTCCAGGGACAGCCACCAACGGAGTGAGTCTCTGGTCCTCTGATTTACTTGTATCTTCGGAGACAAGTCTGTATAGTCCCCATTCCACTGACTGAGCATGCACAGTTGTAATGGTCTTAGATGAATGCGTGCAAAAGGAACTATGTCCATTGCCGCTACCATCAACCCGATCACTTCCATGCACTGAGCTATGGAAGGAAGAGGAACGGAATGAAGTATCCGACAAGAGTCTAGAAGTTTTGTTTTTCTGGCCTCTGTCAGAAAAATCCTCATTTCTAAGGAGTCTATTATTGTTCCCAAGAAGGGAACCCTTGTTGACGGAGATAGAGAACTCTTTTCCACGTTCACTTTCCATCCGTGAGATCTGAGAAAGGCCAGGACAATGTCCGTGTGAGCCTTTGCTTGAGGAAGGGACGACGCTTGAATCAGAATGTCGTCCAAGTAAGGTACTACAGCGATGCCCCTTGGTCTTAGCACAGCTAGAAGGGACCCTAGTACCTTTGTGAAAATCCTTGGAGCAGTGGCTAATCCGAAAGGAAGCGCCACGAACTGGTAATGTTTGTCCAGGAATGCGAACCTCAGGAACCGATGATGTTCCTTGTGGATAGGAATATGTAGATACGCATCCTTTAAATCCACCGTGGTCATGAATTGACCGTCCTGGATGGAAGGAAGAATAGTTCGAATGGTTTCCATCTTGAACGATGGAACCTTGAGAAACTTGTTTAAAATCTTGAGATCTAAGATTGGTCTGAACGTTCCCTCTTTTTTGGGAACTATAAACAGATTGGAGTAGAACCCCATCCCTTGTTCTCTTAATGGAACAGGATGAATCACTCCCATTTTTAACAGGTCTTCTACACAATGTAAGAATGCCTGTCTTTTTATGTGGTCTGAAGACAACTGAGACCTGTGGAACCTCCCCCTTGGGGGAAGTCCCTTGAATTCCAGAAGATAACCTTGGGAGACTATTTCTAGCGCCCAAGGATCCAGAACATCTCTTGCCCAAGCCTGAGTGAAGAGAGAGAGTCTGCCCCCCACCAGATCCGGTCCCGGATCGGGGGCCAACATTTCATGCTGTCTTGGTAGCAGTGGCAGGTTTCTTGGCCTGCTTTCCCTTGTTCCAGCCTTGCATTGGTCTCCAAGCTGGCTTGGCTTGAGAAGTATTACCCTCTTGCTTAGAGGACGTAGCACTTTGGGCTGGTCCGTTTCTACGAAAGGGACGAAAATTAGGTTTATTTTTTGCCTTGAAAGGCCGATCCTGAGGAAGGGCGTGGCCCTTACCCCCAGTGATATCAGAGATAATCTCTTTCAAGTCAGGGCCAAACAGCGTTTTCCCCTTGAAAGGAATGTTAAGTAGCTTGTTCTTGGAAGACGCATCAGCCGACCAAGATTTCAACCAAAGCGCTCTGCGCGCCACAATAGCAAACCCAGAATTCTTAGCCGCTAACCTAGCCAATTGCAAAGTGGCGTCTAGGGTGAAAGAATTAGCCAATTTGAGAGCATTGATTCTGTCCATAATCTCCTCATAAGGAGGAGAATCACCACCGACCGCCTTTATCAGCTCATCGAACCAGAAACATGCGGCTGTAGCGACAGGGACAATGCATGAAATTGGTTGTAGAAGGTAACCCTGCTGAACAAACATCTTTTTAAGCAAACCTTCTAATTTTTTATCCATAGGATCTTTGAAAGCACAACTATCCTCTATGGGTATAGTGGTGCGTTTATTTAAAGTGGAAACCGCTCCCTCAACCTTGGGGACTGTCTGCCATAAGTCCTTTCTAGGGTCGACCATAGGAAACAATTTTTTAAATATGGGGGGAGGGACGAAAGGAATACCGGGCCTTTCCCATTCTTTATTAACAATGTCCGCCACCCGCTTGGGTATAGGAAAAGCTTCTGGGAGCCCCGGCACCTCTAGGAACTTGTCCATTTTACATAGTTTCTCTGGGATGACCAACTTGTCACAATCATCCAGAGTGGATAATACCTCCTTAAGCAGAATGCGGAGATGTTCCAACTTAAATTTAAATGCAATCACATCAGGTTCAGCTTGTTGAGAAATGTTCCCTGAATCAGTAATTTCTCCCTCAGACAAAACCTCCCTGGCCCCATCAGACTGGGTTAGGGGCCCTTCAGAAATATTATTATCAGCGTCGTCATGCTCTTCAGTATCTAAAACAGAGCAGTCGCGCTTACGCTGATAAGTGTTCATTTTGGCTAAAATGTTTTTGACAGAATTATCCATTACAGCCGTTAATTGTTGCATAGTAAGGAGTATTGGCGCGCTAGATGTACAAGGGGCCTCCTGAGTGGGCAAGACTCGTGTAGACGAAGGAGGGAATGATGCAGTACCATGCTTACTCCCCTCACTTGAGGAATCATCTTGGGCATCATTGTCACATAAATCACATTTATTTAAATGAATAGGAATTCTGGCTTCCCCACATTCAGAACACAGTCTATCTGGTAGTTCAGACATGTTAAACAGGCATAAACTTGATAACAAAGTACAAAAAACGTTTTAAAATAAAACCGTTACTGTCACTTTAAATTTTAAACTGAACACACTATTACTGCAATTGCGAAAAAACATGAAGGAATTGTTCAAAATTCACCAAATTTTCACCACAGTGTCTTAAAGCCTTAAAAGTATTGCACACCAAATTTGGAAGCTTTAACCCTTAAAATAACGGAACCGGAGCCGTTTTGAACTTTAACCCCTTTACAGTCCCTGGTATCTGCTTTGCTGAGACCCAACCAAGCCCCAAGGGGAATACGATACCAAATGACGCCTTCAGAAAGTCTTTTCTAAGTATCAGAGCTCCTCTCACATGCGACTGCATGCCATGCCTCTCAAAAACAAGTGCGCAACACCGGCGCGAAAATGAGGCTCTGCCTATGCTTTGGGAAAGCCCCTAAAGAATAAGGTGTCTAAAACAGTGCCTGCCGATATGATTATATCAAAATACCCAGATAAAATGATTCCTCAAGGCTAAATATGAGTTAATAATGAATCGATTTAGCCCAGAAAAAGTCTACAGTCTTAATAAGCCCTTTTTGAAGCCCTTATTTACGATCGTAATAAACATGGCTTACCGGATCCCATAGGGAAAATGACAGCTTCCAGCATTACATCGTCTTGTTAGAATGTGTCATACCTCAAGCAGCAAGAGACTGCTCACTGTTCCCCCAACTGAAGTTAATTGCTCTCAACAGTCCTGTGTGGAACAGCCATGGATTTTAGTGACGGTTGCTAAAATCATTTTCCTCATACAAACAGAAATCTTCATCTCTTTTCTGTTTCTGAGTAAATAGTACATACCAGCACTATTTCAAAATAACAAACTCTTGATTGAATAATAAAAACTACAGTTAAACACTAAAAAACTCTAAGCCATCTCCGTGGAGATGTTGCCTGTACAACGGCAAAGAGAATGACTGGGGTAGGCGGAGCCTAGGAGGGATCATGTGACCAGCTTTGCTGGGCTCTTTGCCATTTCCTGTTGGGGAAGAGAATATCCCACAAGTAAGGATGACGCCGTGGACCGGACACACCTATGTTGGAGAAAAACGTTTTAAAATAAAACCGTTACTGTCACTTTAAATTTTAAACTGAACACACTTTATTACTGAATATGAGAAAAAGTATGAAGGAATTGTTCAAAATTCACCAAAATTTCACCACAGTGTCTTAAAGCCTTAAAAGTATTGCACACCAAATTTGAAAGCTTTAACTCTTAGAATAACGGAACCGGAGCCGTTTTTACATTTAACCCCTATACAGTCCCTGGTATCTGCTTTGCTGAGACCCAACCAAGCCCAGAGGGGAATACGATACCAAATGACGCCTTCAATAAGCTTTTTCAGTGGTTCTTAGCTCCTCACACATGCATCTGCATGCCTTTGCTTTCCAAAAACAACTGCGCATTAGTGGCGCGAAAATGAGGCTCTGCCTATGACTAGAAAAGGCCCCCAGTGAAAAAGGTGTCCAATACAGTGCCTGCCGTTTTTTTAATACATCCCCAAGATTAAAAGAACTATTTATAGTTATAATACACTAAATATACTTATAAAGTAATCGTTTTAGCCCAGAAAAAACAGAATTTATGTTTACCTGATAAATTTCTTTCTCCAACGGTGTGTCCGGTCCACGGCGTCATCCTTACTTGTGGGATATTCTCTTCCCCAACAGGAAATGGCAAAGAGCCCAGCAAAGCTGGTCACATGATCCCTCCTAGGCTCCGCCTACCCCAGTCATTCGACCGACGTTAAGGAGGAATAATAGCATAGGAGAAACCATATGGTACCGTGGTGACTGTAGTTAAAGAAAATAAATTATCAGACCTGATTAAAAAACCAGGGCGGGCCGTGGACCGGACACACCGTTGGAGAAAGAAATTTATCAGGTAAACATAAATTCTGTTTTCTCCAACATAGGTGTGTCCGGTCCACGGCGTCATCCTTACTTGTGGGAACCAATACCAAAGCTTTAGGACACGGATGAAGGGAGGGAGCAAATCAGGTCACCTAAATGGAAGGCACCACGGCTTGCAAAACCTTTCTCCCAAAAATAGCCTCAGAAGAAGCAAAAGTATCAAACTTGTAAAATTTGGTAAAAGTGTGCAGTGAAGACCAAGTCGCTGCCCTACATATCTGATCAACAGAAGCCTCGTTCTTGAAGGCCCATGTGGAAGCCACAGCCCTAGTGGAATGAGCTGTGATTCTTTCGGGAGGCTGCCGTCCGGCAGTCTCGTAAGCCAATCTGATGATGCTTTTAATCCAAAAAGAGAGAGAGGTAGAAGTTGCTTTTTGACCTCTCCTTTTACCTGAATAAACAACAAACAAGGAAGATGTTTGTCTAAAATCCTTTGTAGCATCTAAATAGAATTTTAGAGCGCGAACAACATCCAAATTGTGCAACAAGCGTTCCTTCTTTGAAACTGGTTTCGGACACAGAGAAGGTACGATAATCTCCTGGTTAATGTTTTTGTTAGAAACAACTTTTGGAAGAAAACCAGGTTTAGTACGTAAAACCACCTTATCTGCATGGAACACCAGATAAGGAGGAGAACACTGCAGAGCAGATAATTCTGAAACTCTTCTAGCAGAAGAAATTGCAACTAAAAACAAAACTTTCCAAGATAATAACTTAATATCAACGGAATGTAAGGGTTCAAACGGAACCCCCTGAAGAACTGAAAGAACTAAATTGAGACTCCAAGGAGGAGTCAAAGGTTTGTAAACAGGCTTGATTCTAACCAGAGCCTGAACAAAGGCTTGAACATCTGGCACAGCTGCCAGTTTTTTGTGAAGTAACACCGACAAGGCAGAAATCTGTCCCTTCAGGGAACTTGCCGATAATCCTTTTTCCAATCCTTCTTGAAGGAAGGATAGAATCCTAGGAATCTTAACCTTGTCCCAAGGGAATCCTTTAGATTCACACCAACAGATATATTTTTTCCAAATTTTGTGGTAAATCTTTCTAGTTACAGGCTTTCTGGCCTGAACAAGAGTATCGATAACAGAATCTGAGAAACCTCGCTTCGATAAAATCAAGCGTTCAATCTCCAAGCAGTCAGCTGGAGTGAAACCAGATTCGGATGTTCGAACGGACCCTGAACAAGAAGGTCTCGTCTCAAAGGTAGCTTCCAAGGTGGAGCCGATGACATATTCACCAGATCTGCATACCAAGTCCTGCGTGGCCACGCAGGAGCTATCAAGATCACCGACGCCCTCTCCTGATTGATCCTGGCTACCAGCCTGGGGATGAGAGGAAACGGCGGGAACACATAAGCTAGTTTGAAGGTCCAAGGTGCTACTAGTGCATCCACTAGAGCCGCCTTGGGATCCCTGGATCTGGACCCGTAGCAAGGAACTTTGAAGTTCTGACGAGAGGCCATCAGATCCATGTCTGGAATGCCCCATAGTTGAGTGACTTGGGCAAAGATTTCCGGATGGAGTTCCCACTCCCCCGGATGCAATGTGACGACTCAGAAAATCCGCTTCCCAATTTTCCACTCCCGGGATGTGGATAGCAGACAGGTGGCAGGAGTGAGACTCCGCCCATAGAATAATCTTGGTCACTTCTTCCATCGCTAGGGAACTCCTTGTTCCCCCCTGATGGTTGATGTACGCAACAGTCGTCATGTTGTCTGATTGAAACCGTATGAACTTGGTCCTCGCTAGCTGAGGCCAAGCCTTGAGAGCATTGAATATCGCTCTCAGTTCCAGAATATTTATCGGTAGAAGAGATTCTTCCCGAGACCAAAGACCCTGAGCTTTCAGGGATCCCCAGACCGCGCCCCAGCCCATCAGACTGGCGTCGGTCGTGACAATGACCCACTCTGGTCTGCGGAATGTCATCCCTCGTGACAGGTTGTCCAGGGACAGCCACCAACGGAGTGAGTCTCTGGTCCTCTGATTTACTTGTATCTTTGGAGACAAGTCTGTATAGTCCCCATTCCACTGACTGAGCATGCACAGTTGTAATGGTCTTAGATGAATGCGCGCAAAAGGAACTATGTCCATTGCCGCTACCATCAACCCGATCACTTCCATGCACTGAGCTACGGAAGGAAGAGGAACGGAATGAAGTATTCGACAAGAGTCCAGAAGTTTTGTCTTTCTGGCCTCTGTTAGAAAAATCCTCATTTCTGAGGAGTCTATAATTGTTCCCAAGAAGGGAACCCTTGTTGACGGGGATAGAGAACTCTTTTCCACGTTCACTTTCCAGCCGTGCGATCTGAGAAAGGCCAGGACGATGTCCGTGTGAGCCTTTGCTCGAGGGAGGGACGACGCTTGAATCAGAATGTCGTCCAGGTAAGGTACTACTGCAATGCCCCTTGGTCTTAGCACCGCTAGAAGGGACCCTAGTACCTTTGTGAAAATCCTTGGAGCAGTGGCTAATCCGAAAGGAAGCGCCACGAACTGGTAATGTTTGTCCAGGAATGCAAACCTTAGGAACCGATGATGTTCCTTGTGGATAGGAATATGTAGATACGCATCCTTTAAATCCACCGTGGTCATGAATTGACCTTCCTGGATGGAAGGAAGGATAGTTCGAATGGTTTCCATCTTGAACGATGGGACCTTGAGAAATTTGTTTAAGATCTTGAGATCTAGGATTGGTCTGAACGTTCCCTCTTTTTTGGGAACTATGAACAGATTGGAGTAGAACCCCATCCCTTGTTCTCTCAATGGAACAGAATGAATCACTCCCATTTTTAACAGGTCTTCTACACAATGTAAGAACGCCTGTCTTTTTATGTGGTCTGAAGACAACTGAGACCTGTGGAACCTCCCCCTTGGGGGAAGTCCCTTGAATTCCAGAAGATAACCCTGGGAGACTATTTCTAGCGCCCAAGGATCCAGAACATCTCTTGCCCAAGCCTGAGCGAAGAGAGAGAGTCTGCCCCCCACCAGATCCGGTCCCGGATCGGGGGCCGATATTTCATGCTGTCTTGGTAGCAGTGGCAGGTTTCTTGGCCTGCTTTCCCTTGTTCCAGCCTTGCATTGGTCTCCAAGCTGGCTTGGCCTGAGAAGTATTACCCTCTTGCTTAGAGGACGTAGCACCTTGGGCTGGTCCGTTTTTACGAAAGGGACGAAAATTAGGTCTATTTTTTGCCTTGAAAGGCCGATCCTGAGGAAGGGCATGGCCCTTACCCCCAGTGATATCAGAGATAATCTCTTTCAAGTCAGGACCAAACAGCGTTTTCCCCTTGAAAGGAATGTTTAGTAGCTTGTTCTTGGAAGACGCATCAGCCGACCAAGATTTCAACCAAAGCGCTCTGCGCGCCACAATAGCAAACCCAGAATTCTTAGCCGCTAACTTAGCCAATTGCAAAGAGGCGTCTAGAGTGAAAGAATTAGCCAATTTGAGAGCATTGACTCTGTCCATAATCTCCTCATAAGGAGGAGAGTCACTATCGAGCACCTTAATCAGTTCATCAAACCAGAAATATGCGGCTGTAGTGACAGGGACAATGCATGAAATGGGTTGTAGAAGGTAACCCTGCTGAACAAACATCTTTTTAAGCAAACCTTCTAATTTTTTATCCATAGGATCTTTGAAAGCACAACTATCCTCTATGGGAATAGTGGTGCGTTTGTTTAAAGTAGAAACCGCTCCCTCGACCTTGGGGACTGACTGCCATAAGTCCTTTCTGGGGTCGACCATAGGAAACAATTTTTTAAATATGGGGGGAGGGACGAAAGGAATACCGGGCCTTTCCCATTCTTTATTAACAATGTCCGCCACCCGCTTGGGTATAGGAAAAGCTTCTGGGAGCCCCGGCACCTCTAGGAACTTGTCCATTTTACATAGTTTCTCTGGGATGACCAAATTTTCACAATCATCCAGAGTGGATAATACCTCCTTAAGCAAAATGCAGAGATGTTCCAATTTAAATTTAAAAGTAATCACATCAGATTCAGCCTGCTGAGAAATGTTCCCTAAATCAGTAATTTCTCCCTCAGACAAAACCTCCCTGGCCCCCTCAGATTGGGTTAGGGGCCCTTCAGAGATATTAATATCAGCGTCGTCATGCTCTTCAGTAACTAAAACAGAGCATCCACGCTTACGCTGACAAGGGTTCATTTTGGCTAAAATGTTTTTGACAGAATTATCCATTACAGCCGTTAATTGTTGCATAGTAAGGAGTATTGGCGCGCTAGATGTACTAGGGGCCTCCTGAGTGGGCAAGACTCGTGTAGACGAAGGAGGGAATGATGCAGTACCATGCTTACTCCCCTCACTTGAGGAATCATCTTGGGCATCATTGTCATTATCACATAAATCACATTTATTTAAATGAATAGGAATTCTGGCTTCCCCACATTCAGAACACAGTCTATCTGGTAGTTCAGACATGTTAAACAGGCATAAACTTGATAAGAAAGTACAAAAAACGTTTTGAAATAAAACCGTTACTGTCACTTTAAATTTTAAACTGAACACACTTTATTACTGCAATTGCGAAAAAACATGAAGGAATTGTTCAAAATTCACCAAACTTTCACCACAGTGTCTTAAAGCCTTGAAAATATTGCACACCAATTTTGGAAGCTTTAACCCTTAAAATAACGGAACCGGAGCCGTTTTAAGCTTTAACCCCTTTACAGTCCCTGGTATCTGCTTTGCTGAGACCCAACCAAACCCAAAGGGGAATACGATACCAAATGACGCCTTCAGAAGTCTTTTATAAGTATCAGAGCTCCTCTCACATGCGACTGCATGCCATGCCTCTCAAAAACAAGTGCGCAACACCGGCGCGAAAATGAGACTCTGCCTATGCTTTGGGAAAGCCCCTAAAGAATAAGGTGTCTAAAACAGTGCCTGCCGATATTATTATATCAAAATACCCAGAATAAATGATTCCTCAAGGCTAAATAAGTGTTAATATCAATCGATTTAGCCCAAAAAAAGGTCTACAGTCTAAATAAGCCCTTGTGAAGCCCTTATTTACAATCGTAATAAACATGGCTTACCGGATCCCATAGGGAAAATGACAGCTTCCAGCATTACATCGTCTTGTTAGAATGTGTCATACCTCAAGCAGCAAAGGACTGCAAACTGTTCCCCCAACTGAAGTTAATTGCTCTCAACAGTCCTGTGTGGAACAGCCATGGATTTTAGTTACGGTTGCTAAAATCATTTTCCTCATACAAACAGAATTCTTCATCTCTTTTCTGTTTCTGAGTAAATAGTACGTACCAGCACTATTTGAAAATAACAAACTCTTGATTGAATAATGAAAAACTACAGTTAAACACTAAAAAACTCTAAGCCATCTCCGTGGAGATGTTGCCTGTACAACGGCAAAGAGAATGACTGGGGTAGGCGGAGCCTAGGAGGGATCATGTGACCAGCTTTGCTGGGCTCTTTGCCATTTCCTGTTGGGGAAGAGAATATCCCACAAGTAAGGATGACGCCGTGGACCGGACACACCTATGTTGGAGAAATGTCTACCAGTCTTTAAAGCCCTTGTGAAGCCCTTTATTCTTATACTAAACTAAGAAAATGGCTTACCGGTTCCCATAGGGAAAATGACAGCTTCCAGCATTACCAAGTCTTGTTAGAAATGTGTCATACCTCAAGCAGCAAAAGTCTGCCCACTGTTTCCCCCAACTGAAGTTAATTCATCTCAACAGTCCTGTGTGGAAACAGCCATCGATTTTAGTAACGGTTGCTAAAATCATTTTCCTCTTACAAACAGAAATCTTCATCTCTTTTCTGTTTCAGAGTAAATAGTACATACCCGCACTATTTTAAAATAAACTCTTGATTGAAGAATAAAACTACATTTAAACACCAAAAAACTCTTAGCCATCTCCGTGGAGATGTTGCTTGTGCAACGGCAAAGAGAATGACTGGGGTAGGCGGAGCCTAGGAGGGATCATGTGAACAGCTTTGCTGGGCTCTTTGCCATTTCCTGTTGGGGAAGAGAATATCCCACAAGTAAGGATGACGCCGTGGACCGGACACACCTATGTTGGAGAAATATGCACAGTTATATGAAAATTTGTGTATACTGTCCCTTTAACCACTTTGTGTTATAAACGTATGACTAACACACAGGGATGCGCAATTCCTATCGCCCGGCATGTGTTGCATGGGCAAGCACACCGCAGCAGGTAAAAGTTTTGTTTTGTATTTTTTTTTTTCATTGTGGCCAGCAGGAGGTAACGCTCGATCTCTTATACACTGTAAAACGGCCACGCCGCCTTATAAAAAAAACAGCGTGGCCGTGAGTGAGCAGGGGACATACTTGTCTAATGTGTAGCAGCTCCCTGTGCGCAACCAGTTCTCCTTGTCACTTGTCAGGTGTAATCTAGCAAGATCCCAGAGGCAGTGTTTGTGTGTGACGGGTCCGACCCCTCCCTATACTCCAGAGCTTTGCTTGTTAGAGGGAGCCGGTGATTTCATGCCGAGCCGGCCAGCACCCGAGGAGCAGCTTTCTGTGATACTTCCTCCAAGCCTGACCGATGGCATCTGAAAGTGACAGAGGAGGAGTTCTTAGATGCGCCCGAGGATGCCAACCATTCCTAAATTCCTATCTTTTAAAGCGTTTTTTTCTGACGCTGCCAGGCAGCCGGAAAGCAATGAAGACTTGGCACTTTGTGGCATGCTTTAATATAGCACTTCTCACATTTTGGGTGCCTGGCAGCGTTGCAGTTAGAAAGACCGCTTAAAAAGATAGTAATTCAGGACAGGTTGACATTCTGGGGAAAATCGAAGAACTCCTCCTCTGTCACTGTCAGACGCCGTCTCACGGGGCGCTGATACACACTGAGTGTAAATCATATTTAATTCTTTATGGGTATTGAGGATGATTCACTTAATAAGTAGAAATATAACTGATAAAACCGTATGATCCAGTACTCGCAAGTCTAAATTATATTTTGCAGTACGGGAAAGGGGCAAATGGTTTAAAATTGTAACTGAAGACTAAATATTAAAATATATTAAATTAATCATATAAAAATATATTTGTGACTGAGCTGGACTTAGTGTTTTCATGAGTGTCTGCTTATTAGCAAAGTCAGGGGTTTTGTTTTTTATTGCTTATATTTGATATTTGGTTACTGTAATTCGATCATTTTATATCTGTTATACCTATTTTGACATTCATTCCTCTTCTGAATGACAGTTACATTTTTCACTGAACCCAGCGGGTTAATTAAGAATTGGATATAAGTATATTAATTTGATAATCAAGCTCTCTAAGGTGTGCAGTCCTTGCTCACTAAGACGTTTAAGTCTAAAGTAACTAAATGAAGGTTACTTTTTTATTATTATTTTTATATATTTCACATTTGATTTATAAAAATAAAATACACGTACTTCATAGCCAGAGGACTATGGGGTGATTTCCTCATTGCATTCCAGGTACATAATCTTCTCCATATGTGCTTCTAATCATTGCTCCTATGTGTCTGGTATTCAGAAGGGTAATTCACTGCTCAATATATGTTCTTTACAGTGAGAATGTAGGTATGTTTACAAGCCCATTGTATATATCTGCATTATACTGCTTTCATTTACACTACATATTTTTATATTTGTCCTGGTAAATTGCGTTTTAGTAGGTGATACAGTTTTAGTTTGTCCAGAAAGTTACATGATGTACAAAGGTTTCCCCTGTAAGATGCTTTTTAGGAAGAATTAACCAGCATGAATATGTTGACAGTTGAACAGATAATACAGATAAAACCTTATTTAAATACAGTTTTGATTAAAATATTTTGCAAATCAGGAATGTCATGAGGGACAAGTAGATTGTCATGAGGGACAAGTAGATTGGGCTCCTGCTTTAGTCCTTTGGACAAGTAGTTTATTTTTAAATTTCCACACCGCTGACACAAGTCCAGTATTTTATATGTTCATGTTATAACTTTGATATACAGAAGTGCAGGATCTCTTTCACACCATTATGATGTTGATGCTGCACAATGGGCATTATCGGTCTTAAAGGGACATTAAACCCAAAAATTTTCTTTCATGAGTCAGACAGAGAATAAAATTTTAAACAACATCCCAATTTACTTCTATTATCTAATTTGCTTCATTCTTTAAATATCTTTTGTTAAAGAAATAGCAATGCACATTGGTGAGCCAATCACATGAGGCAAATACGTGCAGCCACCAATCAGAAGCTACTGAGCATATCTAGATATGCTTTTCAGGAAAGAATATCAAGAGAATGAAGCAAATTAGATTATATAAGTAAATTAGAAAGTTGTTAAAAATGTTATTCTCTATCTGAATTATGAAAGAAAAAATTTGGATTTAATGTCCCTTTAATTTTTTTTTTTTAAAACGATAGTAAAAAAGTAATATGGAACTACATAGAAAGCTCACTTTTCAACTTAATCGAATATGTCACAAAAACAGACTCTCCAGCTATTTTTCTTTCAACTGACGCCGAAAACGCTTTTGACAGACTGGACTGGACTTACCTTGACGAGACACTTAGACGGTTTGGCTTCCCTACCCCCTTCATAAGGAAAATCTTAGCTTTATATTCCAACCCAACGGCTCAGGTTAGGGTAAATGGGTCCCTCTCAGATACCTTTGAAATTAGAAATGTGTCGCGACAGGGCTGCCCCCTCTCCCCACTACTGTTCATACTATCCCTTGAACCACTCGCCATTAAAATCAGGGCTAACCCTCGCATACATGGAATAAAAGTTGGCACAAGAATACACAAACTAGCAATATTTGCGGACGACCTGTTGTTAACCCTACTAAACCCCATAAACTCTATAACACATACCATGCGAGAACTATTCCAATTCGGTGAGGTCTCCAATTTTTCAGTTAATATGTCTAAATCAGAATTCCTACCAATAAATATTACAACACAATCCCTGGAAGCAATTAAAGCCAAATGTCCAATGAAAGCCCAAACACAATATTTGAGATATTTAGGTATCTATCTAACCCCTAACTTAAATAGTACACGTAAACTTAACTATGGGGAATTGATTAACGAATTTCACTCGTTGACCTCCTCCTGGCTGCTAAAGAACATCTCCTGGCTGGGGCGTATCCAGGCTGCCAAAATGGTCCTCTTACCCAAAGCTCTTTATTTGTTACAAACCGTACCTATCTCAAACATTTCAAAAGAAAGACATTTTACAAAAGATCATGAACGATTACATTTGGCACCGTAGGCCTCCACGAATTAATAAAGGCACAATGTATGCAATCCCAGCCAGGGGTGGTCTTGGAGTGCCACATATTGGCTCTTACAAGTTGGCAATTTCCCTGCAGAGGATAGTAGAGTGGTACAACTTCCAGGGTGACAATTTCAAAGGCTGGATCCAGATAGAAAGCTATATGGCAGGTGTAGAGAACATAGGGAGTTACTGCTGGGATATTCCAGTTTTTAAACAAGAGGCCCTTTCGGCACTTTCAATATCAAACGAAACTTGGAGGGACTGGCTACATATTCTAAAATCATACAAAAAAATAACTACTAGATACTCCCCACTCACAAAACTTCTACTTAACCAGGAATTCCCCCCGGGCCTCACACTTACACAATCCCTAAACCCAGCGTATACTTCCCAGATTCCAATCTTTATCCTTCTAGAAAGGGGTAAGTTAAAAACCAAACAGCAAATAGAAAATCTTGAACTCCCATTTTTCTCCTCCTGGTTTAGATACCACCAAGTTAGACATTTTATCTACTCACACAGGTGTAAATCAGACCTTCTTAGACCCCTCACTCAGTTTGAACAAGCATGCGTGCACAACAGGAAATCCCAAAAGTCAATCTCTACCTTATATAAAATGGTCTTAGAAAATAAATTTCCTAATCTTCCAACATACACGAAGAGCTGGGAAAGGGAATTGAACATAAACATAACATCAGAGGAATGGTATAAATGGTTTAGAAATTTAACGAAACGTGGTATTTGACCCCTGCTAAACTCAAATTTATATATACAAGATGCTCAAACTTGTGCTGGAGATGTGGAAACCACATAGGAAACATGAAACACATATGGTGGGACTGCACCCCGATCAATGTGTTTTGGGGGAAAATATATACAGAAATAAATTCAGTCCTGCACACTCAATTGATACATAGCCCAGAAGTGACCCTGCTACTAAAACCGCCCCAAATTTCTTGCAAAATAAGGAGGCAACTATTTCATATAATGGTAAATGTGGCTAAACAAATGATACCCAGATATTGGAAGACAACCAAAGCCCCATGCACTAATGATTGGAGGAGACTGGTAGATCAGAATATCATACTTGAAAGATTTTATTACCTTCAAGCTGGAAATCTGGATCTATATGAGGATATGTTATTTTTATGGGAGTCATACAAACACAGTAACAAAGAATAGGCAACAAAACCCTTAGTGTCTCCTAATATTAAATGATCAATATTAGTATATTACATACAATCTGGTAATGGCAACATAGATTATTCCCCCTGAAGTCTCAAGAAATGAAGGTTCATGTTAATACTAAGTACACATGTTTTGTCTTGATTTGTTTTATTTTTCTTTTTTTGTTTTCCTGTTGTTGTTACACTACTGAATACCATGCTTATTTCATTTTTAGGTTAGTTCTTACACATATACTGCAGATAGATCCATTTGCTAGACCAATTTCAGTATGTATTTGTATATTCTTGATAAAGTGGTCCAGGCTGTAAGGCTATAGTTGTGGCTTATAAATAGAAACCTAGACAATTACTACTATGTAATTTTCTGTCACCGACAGAGGACATTTATCCAAAAGACTTTCACTTCTGCATTCTAAGCTTACCCTCGGTGCAGGAATATGCAAGAAATAAGTACTAGCCACTGGACAATATGGTGCATTTATACTTCTCAAGACCTGTTGTTTAGCAATGTGCTTTTAGGGATTCTGTACTGTTTGTTTCATTCTTTTGCCTGAATACATGTGTATGTGTAACAAATGTTTTGTAATAAATAAAAATATATACAAAAAAGAAAGCTCACTTTTCATCATGCCCTCTCTTCCTTACAAGCCTTCCTAACAGACGTTATATCCTGGAGTCTATAATTTAGGGATCATTATAGTGCTACATATAATACTGAACCTAATGTGTGTTCTTCCTGCATAATTTTATAATCTAGAATTTATGACTTGTGTTAGAATATTGGGGTCCAAGAGTGGCTCTCCTACTATATATGCCTCATAGTAATTATTTTTGGATGTGTCATATGCCCAAAAGTGGCCTTCTCTGCGAGGCCAATAAACTGGAGAGGGAGAGGTCAGAGGGGCTAAAGCTCTGTGAGGGCTATTGACCTCCTCCTGATAGGCTGGAAAATATCCCACGTTATGAAGCTATGGACTCTCATCAACTAAGAATGAAAAAGGATTTTAACCATGTTGAAATGATTTCTTTACATAATGATACTTTGTTTATTAAATTGTACACTTTTAAAAATTTAAAACATTTCACCTGCTGCGGCACTTATTTCCTCATCTGTGCTTTTTTCAGAACAGCCAATCAGGTCCAAATTATATGACAGGATATCTTGAAACAGCTGATTCCTGCTCAGAGTGCAATCCCGCATATGCTGCCTAGATATCAGATTAAATGGATGTTTAAAAAAACTGTTTATTAGAAAGTAATACTTCTGCTAATTAGTAATAGAGGAACCTAAAACCTACCATGGGCAGTCATCGTCATTACATGTGCCAGTCAGATCAAAACGACAAAAAAATGTTTTTGGCTCAATCATATTACTGTAAGACACTGAACTGAGTAGCAGCTTTTCTTTTGTTCGAAAATAGGGACTAAATCTGCAAGAGTAAGGAAAACGTTTACTGCTATAATAATTTCAACATTGATCTATCTATATTCAACACTAACATAACAGATTACCTAAAGTACTGGTATAAGAATATTAATTTAAACTATGTTAATAAATATACTTTATAATTAACTTTCTAAATAAAATCCTATGAAAGTAGCTCACAGTTGTATAAGTAGCTAAATCTTACCTCTAGCAAATTTTAATTCACCTTAAAAACTCAAAATATTTCAGCCATTCTCAGTATTAAAAATAAAACATAATTTATGCTTACCTGATAAATGTATTTCTCTTGTGATGTATTGAGTCCACGGATTCATCCTTACTTGTGGGATATTCTCCTCCCCTACAGGAAGTGGCAGAGAGAGCACGCACAGCAGAGCTGTCTATATAGCTCCCCCCTTAGCTCCACCCCCCAGTCATTCGACCGAAGGCTAGGAAGAAAAAGGAGAAACCATAGGGGTGCAGTGGTGACAAAGTTTAAAAATAAAAATATATATGCCTGTCTTAAACAGGGTGGGCCGTGGACTCGATACATCACAAGAGAAATAAATTTATCAGGCAAGAATAAATTATGTTTTCTCTTGTAAAATGTATCAAATCCACGGATTCATCCTTACTTGTGGGATACCAATACCAAAGCTTTAGGACACGGATGAAGGGAGGGACAAGACAGGGACCTTAAACGGAAGGCACCACTGCTGGTAGAACCTTTCTCCCAAAAATAGCCTCCGAAGAAGCAAAAGTATCAAATTTGTAAAATTTGGAAAAAGTATGAAGCGAAGACCAAGTCGCCGCCTTACAAATCTGTTCAACAGAAGCCTCGTTTTTAAAAGCCATGTGGAAGCCACAGCTCTAGTAGAATGAGCAGTAATTCTTTCAGGAGGCTGCTGTCCAGCAGTCTCATAGGCCAAACGGATGATGCTTTTCAGCCAAAAGGAAAGAGGTAGCCGTAGCCGCCTGACCTCTCCGCTTACCAGAATAAACAACAAACAATGAAGATGTTTGACGGAAATCTTTAGTTGCTTGTATGCAGAACTTTAAAGCACGAACCACATCAAGATTGTGCAACAGACGTTCCTTCTTTGAAGAAGGATTAGGACACAGTGAAGGAACAACAATCTCTTGATTGATATTCCTGTTAGAACCAACCTTAGGGAGGAACCCAGGTTTGGTACGCAAAACCACCTTATCAGCATGGAAAATAAGATAAGGGGAATCACACTGTAAAGCATATAGCTCAGAAACTCTTCGAGCCGAAGAGATAGCTACTAAAAACAAAACTTTCCAAGATAGAAGCTTAATATCCAGGGAATGCATAGGTTCAAACGGAACCCCTTGAAGAACTTTAAGAACTAAATTTAGCCTCCATGGCGGAGCAACAGGTTTAAATACAGGCTTCTGACAAAGCCTGACTAAATGCTTGAACATCTGGGACATCTGCCAGACGTTTGTGTAGAAGAATAGACAAAGCAGATATTTGTCCTTATAAGGAACTAGCTGATAATCCCTTCTCCAAACCTTCTTGGAGAAAAGACAATATTCTAGGAATCCTAAACTTACTCCACGAGTAACCTTAGGATTCACACCAATAAAGATATTTGCGCCAAATCTTATGATAGATCTTCCTGGTGACAGGCTTTCTAGCCTGAATCAGGGTATCAATGACCGACTCAGAGAAACAACGCTTTGATAGAATCAGGCGTTCAATCTCCAAGCAGTCAGGCGCAGAGAAATTAGATTTGGATGCGTGAACAGACCTTGGATTAGAAGGTCCCGCCTCATTGGCAGAGATCATGGTAGAACCAAGGACATGTCCACTAGGTCTACATACCAAGTCCTGCGTGGCCACGCAGGTGCTATAAGAATCACTGAAGCTTTCTCCTGCTTTATTCTGGCAACCAGACATAGGAGAGGAAATACATAGGCCAGATTGAAGGACCAAGGCACTGCAAGAGCATCCATCAGTACCGCCTTGGGATCCCGGGACCTGGACCCGTAACGAGGAAGTTTGGCATTCTGACGGGACGCCATCAGATCCATTTCTGGTGTGCCCCATAGCCCATCGGATTATTTTGGTTACCTCCATCATCGCTAGAGAACTTCTTGTTCCTCCTTGACGATTGATATAAGCTACAGTCGTGATGTTGTCCGACTGAAACCTGATGAATTTGGCCGCAGCAAGCTGAGGTCATGCCTGAAGCGCATTGAATATCGCTCTCAGTTCTAGAATATTTATCGAGAGAAGAGATTCCTCCCGAGACCAAAAGCCCTGTGCTTTCAGGGAGTTCCAGACTGCACTCCAGCCTAGAAGGCTGGCATCTGTCGTGACAATGAGCCACTCTGGCCTGCGGAAACACATTCCCTGAGACAGGTGGTCCTGAGACAACCACCAGAGAAGAGAATCTCTGGTCTCCTAGTCCAGTTGATGAGACAAATCTGCATAATCCCCATTCCACTGTTTGAGCATGCACAGTTGCAGTGGTCTGAAGTATAGGCGGGCAAAAGGAACTATGTCCATTGCCGCTACCATGAGTCCGAAGATTTGATTTTCTGACCTCCGTCAGAAATATTTACATTTCTACCCTAGGAAGGAAACTCTTATAAGAGGGAAGAGAGAACTCTTTTATGTTCACCATCCACCCGTGAGATTTCAGAAAAGCCAACACGATGTCCGTATGAGACTTGGAAAACTGGAAAGTTGACGCCTGAATTAACATAAGGCGCCACTGCTATGCCCTGTGGTTGTATAACCGCCAGAAGGGACCCTAGCACCCTTGTGAAAATTCTGTGAATAGGGATGTGTAGATACGCATCCTTTAAGTCCACGGCGGTCATATATTGACCCTCCTGGATCAGAGGTAGAATAGACAGAATAGTCTCCATCTTGAATGATGGGACTTTGAGGAACTTGTTTAGAATTTTGAGATCCAAGATTGATCTGAAAGTTCCCTCTTTTGTGGAAACCACAAACAGGTTTGAGTAAAATCCTAGCCCCTGTTCCTCTTTTGGGACTGGGCGGATTACCCCCATGGTATTTAGGTCTTCTAGACAGCGTAAGAACACCTCTCTCTTTGTCTGGTTTACAGACAATCAAGAAATGTGAAAAGTCCCCCTTGGAAGAGAGCCTTTGAACTCCAGAAAATATCCCTGGGACACAATTTCTAAAGCCCAGGGATCGTGAACATCTCTTGCCCAAGCCTGAGCGAAGAGAGAGAGTCTGCCCCCTACTAGATTCGGTCCTGGATCGGGGGCTACCCCTTCATGCTGTCTTAGAGGCAGCTGCAGGCTTCTTGGCCTGTTTACCCTTGTTCCAAGCCTGGTTAGGTCTCCAGACTGACTTGGACTGGGCAAAATTCCCCTCTTGCTTTGCAACAGAGGAAGCTGAAGCGGGACCACTCTTGAAATTCCTAAAGGAACTAAAATTATTTTGTTTGGTCCTCATCTTATTTGATCTATCCTGAGGGAGGGCATGACCTTTCCCTCCAGTGATGTCTGAAATAATCTCTTTCAGTTCAGGCCCAAATAGGGTCTTTCCCTTGAAAGGGATGTTCAAAAGCTTAGTTTTAGATGACACATCAGCAGACCAGGATTTAAGCCATAACACCCTGCGTGCTAAAATGGCAAAACCTGAATTCTTTGCCGCTAATTTAGCCAGTTGAAAAGCGGCATCTGTAATAAAAGAATTAGCCAATTTAAGGGCCTTAATTATGTCCAAAATTTATTCTAATGGAGTCTCCATCTGAAGAGCCTCTTCTAGAGCCTCAAACCAGAAAGCAGCTGCAGTAGTTGCAGGAATAATGCACACAATAGGTTGAAGAAGAAAACCTTGATGAACAAAAATTTTCTTCAGGAGACCCTCTAATTTTTTATCCATAGGGTCTTTGAAAGCACAACTGACTTCAATAGGTATAGTTGTATGCTTAGACAGAGTAGAAATAGCTCCCTCCACCTTAGGAACTGTCTGCCACGAGTCCCGCATGGTGTCAGATATGGGAAACATTTTCTTAAAAACAGGAGGGGAATAAACGGAATACCTGGTCTATCCCACTCCGTAGCAATAATATTCACAATCCTCTTAGGGACTGGAAAAAAACATCAGTGTAAACAGGAACCTCTAAGTATTTATCCATCTTACACAATTTCTCTGGGACCACTATAAGGTCACAATTATCTAGAGCCGCTAATACCTCCCAGAGCAATAAGCGTAGGTGTTCAAGCTTAAATTTAAAGGCCGTCATATGAGAATCTGTCTGAGGAAGCGTCTTTCCTGAATCAGAAATTTCTCCCTCAGATAACAAATCCCTCACCCCTACCTCAGAGCATTGTGAGGGCATATCATATACGGCTACAAAAGCGCCAGACTGCTCAGCATTTTTCCTTAACCCAGAGCTGTCCCGCTTTCCTTGTAAACCCGGCAGTTAGGATAAAACCTCTGTGAGGGTTGTATTCATAACTGTGGCCATGTCTTGTAAAATAATGAATGGCTTCACTTGTGCGGGTGTTACTGGTTGTGACACTTGGAGAGAGCTAGATGGCGAACCCTCATTTACTTCTGACTGAGAATCATCTATTGCTCTATTTTTAAGTGCTAATATATGTTCTTTATAGTTTATAGACATATCAGTACAATTGGGACACATTCTAAGAGGGGGTACCACAATGGCTTCCAAACATATTGAACAAGGATTTTCCTTGGTGTCAGACATGTTAAACAGGCTAGTAATGTAACAATCAAGCTTGGAAAACACTGTAATCAAAGTAAATAACACTTAGAAATAAAACGGTACTGTGCCTTTAAGAGAAAAAAAGCTGCACAAATTCTGCAAAACAGTGTAAAAAAGCAGTAAACATAACGAAATTTTTACAGTAGTATCATATAGCCTTAGTAACTTTGCACAGCTATGCAAATAAACAATTAACCCCTTAATGGCAAAACCGGTTTGAAAAAACATCAAAACCGGTAAAAAAAGACTTTCAGCACCTTGCCACAGCTCTGCTGTGGCGCCTACCTGCCCTTCAAAACAATTTGTGGGGAAAAAAACTTATTTAACAGCCCTCAAACACAGCAGGAACCTCTGGAGAAACAGAAGTCTCAGAAGAAACTGCGCAACTGAGGCGCGAAAATAGGCCCCTCCCACCTCACTCGAGTTTTGAGGCCTAACAAAAAACCACTAGAGTGTCTCTAAATTGACCATGTGGGTAAAAAAAAAAACTAAAACAAGCCATAATGACCCCTTTAGTCCTTTCAAAAAAACGTTACAATTGCATCATTTACTGAATAAACAAAAACGTTTTTACCAAACAGTGTCACCAGTAACTAATGAGCCCTTCATGCAAGCTGAAATTCCTATCCAAGTGTCTGAATACAGCTTACCCTTCCCTCATGGGGATATTGCCTGCCTTTCTAGAAATAACATAGTCTGTCTAGAAAAAAATAGACTGAACATACCTTAATGCAGTTTAGCCTGCAAACTGTTCCCCCAACTGAAGTTTTCCTGTACTCTTCAGCCCTTGTAAGAACATCAGTGGATCTTAGTTACAAAGTGCTAAGATCATCATCCTTGTTGCAGAAATCTTCATCCCTTTTCTGCCAGAGAGTAAATAGCACACACCGGTACCATTTAAAAACAGAATTTATGTTTACCTGATAAATTTCTTTCTCCTACGGTGTGTCCGGTCCACAGCTTCATCCTTACTTGTGGGATATTCTCATTCCCTACAAGAAATGGCAAAGAGAGCACAACAGCAGAGCTGTCCATATAGCTCCCCCTCTAGCTCCGCCCCCCAGTCATTCGACCGACGGTCAGGAGAAAAGGGAGAACCATAGGGTGCAGTGGTGACTGTAGTGTACAAAAATAAAATTTTTAAACCCGACTAAAAGCCAGGGCGGGCCGTGGACTGGACACACCGTAGGAGAATGAAATTTATCAGGTAAACATAAATTCTGTTTTCTCCTACATTGGTGTGTCCGGTCCACGGCTTCATCCTTACTTGTGGGAACCAATACCAAAGCTTTAGAACACGGATTAAGGGAGGGAGCAAGTCAGGGAACCTAAACGGAAGGAACCACTGCTTGTAAAACCTTTCTCCCAAAAATAGCCTCCGAAGAAGCATAAGTATCGAATTTGTAAAATTTGGCAAAAGTATGCAGAGAAGACCACGTCGCTGCCTTACAGATCTGTTCAACAGAAGCCTTATTCTTGAAGGCCCATGTGGAGGCCACAGCTCTAGTAGAATGAGCAGTAATTCGTTGAGGAGGCTGCCGTCCGGCAGTCTCATAAGCCAATCGGATGATGCTTTTTAACCAGAAGGAAAGAGAGGTAGCAGTAGCTTTCTGACCTCTCCTCTTACCAGAATAGACGACAAACAATGAAGATGTCTGTCTGAAATCTTTTGTTGCTTCTAAATAGAATTTTAAAGCACGAACCACATCTAGATTGTGTAACAAGCGTTCCTTTTTAGAAACTGGATTAGGACACAGAGAAGGAACAACTATCTCCTGGTTAATATTCCTATTGGAAACCACTTTAGGAAGAAAACCAGATTTGGTACGAAAAACAACCTTATCTGTATGGAACACCAGATAGGGTGAATTACACTGCAAAGCAGACAATTCAGAAACTCTTCTAGCAGAAGAAATAGCAACCAAAAACAAAACTTTCCAAGATAGTAACTTAATATCTATGGAATGTAAAGGTTCAAACGGAACCCCTTGAAGAACTGAAAGAACTAGATTTAGACTCCATGGAGGAGTCACAGGTCTGTAGACAGGCTTGATTCTGACCAACGCCTGTACGAACGCCTGAACATCTGCCAGACGTTTGTGTAACAAGACAGACAAAGCAGATATCTGTCCCTTTAAAGAACTAGCTGACAGACCTTTCTCCAAACCTTCTTGGAGAAAGGAAAGAATCCTTGGAATTCTAATTTTACTCCATGAGTAACCCTTGGATTCGCACCAATAGAGATATTTCTGCCATATCTTATGGTAAATTCTCCTGGTTACAGGCTTTCTAGCCTGAACCAGAGTATCTATAACTGATTCCGAAAACCCACGCTTAGATAGAATCAAGCGTTCAATCTCCAAGCAGTCAGCTGCAGAGAAACTAGGTTTGGATGCTCGAATGGGCCTTGCACTAGAAGGTCCTGTCTCAATGGTAGCTTCAATGGTGGAGCCGATGACATATTCACCAGGTCTGCATACCAAGTCCTGCGTGGCCACGCAGGAGCTATTAGAATCACGAAGCCTTCTCCTGTTTGATCCTGGCTACTAGCCTGGGGAGTAGAGGAAACTGTGGAAAGACATACGCTAGATTGAATGACCAAGGCGCCACTAATGCATCCACCAATGTCGCCTTGGGATCCCTGGACCTGGACCCGTAGCGTGGAACCTTGGAGTTCTGACGAGACGCCATCAGATCCAGATCTGGAATGCCCCATAGTTGAGTTAACTGGGCAAAGACCTCCGGGTGAAATTCCCACTCCCCCGGATGTAAAGTCTGACGACTCAAATAATCCGCCTCCCAGTTGTCTACTCCTGGGATGTGAATTGCAGATAGATGGCAGGAGTGATCCTCCGCCCATTTGATGATCTTGGATACTTCTCTCATCGCCAGGGAACTCTTCGTTCCTCCCTGATGACTGATGTACGCTACAGTCGTAATGTTGTCCGACTGAAATCTTATGAATTTGGCCTTCGCTAGTTGAGGCCAAGCCAGAAGCGTATTGAATATCGCTCTTAGTTCCAAAATGTTTATCGGGAGAAGAGATTCTTCCCGAGACCATAGACCCTGAGCTTTCAGGGAGTCCAACACCGCGCCCCAGCCTAGGAGACTGGCGTCGGTCGTGACAATGATCCACTCTGGTGTGCGGAAACTCATTCCCTGCGACAGGTGATCCTGAGCCAACCACCAGAGAAGCGAGTCTCTGGTTTCCTGGTCCATCTATCTGGGGAGACAAGTCTGCATAATCCCCATTCCATTGCTTGAGCATGCACAATTGCAGTGGTCTTAGATGAATTCTGGCAAATGGGACAATGTCCATTGCCACCACCATTAGACCTATAACCTCCATGCACTGAGCCACGGCTGAGCAATGGCATGAAGAACTCGACAGGCTTTTGAGAGTTTTGACTTCCTGACCTCAGTCAGAAAGATTTTCATTTCTGCCGAATCTATTATTGTTCCCATGAAGGGAACCCTTGTGACCGGGGACAGAGAACTTTTTTCTACGTTCACCTTCCACCCGTGAGACCTTAGAAAAGCTAGAACAATGTCCGTATGAGCCTTGGCTCTGGGAAGAGACGACGCCTGTATTAAGATATCGTCTAGGTAAGGTGCTACTGCAATGCCCCGCGGTCTTAGTACCGCTAGAAGTGACCCTAGCACCTTTGTGAAAATTCTTGGAGCGGTGGCCAACCCGATGGGAAGGGCCACAAACTGGTAATTATTGTCCAGAAAGGCGAATTTAGGAACTGATGGTGACTTTTGTGGATTGGAATATGCAGGTATGCATCCTTTAGGTCCACAGTAGTCATATATTGACCCTCCTGGATCATAGGTAGAATTGTTCGAATTGTTTCCATCTTGAATGATGGAACTCAGAAATTTGTTTAGGATTTTTAAATCCAGAATTGGCCTGAACATTCCCTCCTTTTTGGGAACTACAAACAGGTTTGAGTAAAAACCCAGTCCTTGTTCTGCTTTTGGAACTGGGTGAATCACTCCCATTTTGAAAAGGTCTTCTACGCAATGTAAGAATGCCTGTCTCTTTGTCTGGTCTGAAGACAAGCGAGAAAGATGAAACCTTCCCTTTGGTGGAAGGTCCTTGAATTCTAGGAGATACCCCTGAGAGACAATCTCTAAAGCCCAGGGGTCTAGAACATCTCGTGTCCAAGCCTGAACAAAGAGAGAGAGTCTGCCCCCCACCAGATCCGGTCCCGGATCGGGGGCTATCCTTTCATGCTGACTTGGTTGGAGCAGCAGGCTTCTTGGCCTGTTTTCCCTTGTTCCAGCCTTGCAATGGTTTCCATGCTGGTTTGGGCTGGGATGCGTTACCCTCTTGTCTAGAGGCTGTAGAGTTAGAAGCCGGTCCGTTCCTGAAATTGCAAAAGGAACAAAAATTAGACTTATTTTTTGCTTTGAAAGGTCTATCCTGTGGAAGGGCATGGCCCTTTCCCCCAGTGATGTCTGAAATAATCTCTTTCAATTCTGGCCCGAATAGGGTCTTACCCTTGAAAGGAATATTAAGTAATTTTGTTTTGGACGATACGTCCACCGACCAAGATTTTAGCCAAAGCGCCCTGCGCGCCACTATTGCAAAACCTGAATTTTTCGCCGCTAATTTTGCTAATTGAAAAGCGGCATCTAAAATAAAGGAATTAGCCAACTTCAGTGAGTGAATTCTGTCCATGACCTCCTTATAAGGAGTCTCTTTCTGGAGCGAATTTTCTAGTTCATCGAACCAAAAAGACGCCGCCGTGGTGACAGGAATAATGCACGAAATAGGTTGCAGAAGGTAACCTTGCTGAACAAAAATTTTCTTAAGTAACCCTTCTAGTTTTTTATCCATAGGATCTTGGAAAGCGCAACTGTCCTCTATTGGTATAGTTGTGCACTTAGCTAATGTTGAAACTGCCCCCTCTACCTTAGGGACCGTCTGCCATGCGTCCCTTCTGGGATCAATAATGGGGAACATTTTCTTAAATATAGGAGGGGGAACAAATGGTACACCTGGCTTCTCCCACTCCTTAGTCACTATATCCGCCACCCTCTTGGGTATCGGAAACGCATCAGAGTGCACTTGAACTTCTAAAAATTTGTCCATTTTGCACAATTTTTCTGGAATCACCAAAGGATCACAATCATCGAGAGTAGCTAGCACCTCCTTAAGTAAGGCGCGGAGGTGGTCTAGTTTAAATTTAAATGCAATGGTATCAGTCTCTGCCTGCTGAGAAACTTTTCCTGTGTCAGAAATTTCTCCCTCAGACAGGCCCTCCCTCACCGCCAACTCAGATTGATGTGAGGGTACCACAGATGAATTATCCCCTGCGTCTGCTTGCTCATCCTCTGTATTTAAAACTGAGCAATCACGCTTTCTAGGATAAACTGGCAGCCTGGATAAAAATGCTTCTAAAGAATTATTCATTACTGCCGCTAATTGCTGCATAGTAACAACCATAAGAGAAAAAAAACTATCACATAAACTGCAAAACAGTGTTAAAAAGTAGTAAACTTCGAAATTTTTACAGTGTGTATAAGGGACTAAAGCAGCATTGCACCCACTTGCAAATGGATGATTACCCCTTTAGGCCCCAAACCGGATTTGAAAAACGTTAAAAAAACGTTAATAAACAGTTAAACACCTTGCCACAGCTCTGCTGTGGCTCCTACCTGCCCTCAAATACGATTTAGGGAAAAAATAAGCCCTCTATAGTGGTCCTAATATGCCAGAGGACTCCTTTAGGGAAGCTGGATGTCTCAGTCTGAATATGAACTGCGCATCTAGAGCGCGAAAATAGGCCCCTCCCACCATGCACTCGATGTCAGAGGGCCTTAAGAAAATACTCATAGGAGTATCTGACTAGCCATGTGGAAACTAGGCCCCAAAAAACGATTTATCACCCTCAGAAAAAAACGTTCTATATAACACGTAAACGTTTTGTCACTAAGAAATATGAGTATTAACATGAATATTACCCTTTTTTTTGTAAGCATGATCCCAGTCGTTAAATCACTGCATCAGTCTTACCTCAATTATACAAGGCTCTGTCAGCATTTTCTAGATCTTATCTCTCTAGAAAGAAATATACTGAACATACCTCAAAGCAGGTAATCTGCAGACCGTTCCCCCAACTGAAGTCTTTCCCATACTCTTTAGTTATGCGTGAGAACAGCAATGGACCTTAGTTACAAACCGCTAAGATCATCAACCTCCAGGCAGATTCTTCTTCTAATTTCTGCCTGGGAGTAAAACAGTACGACGCCGGTACCGTTTAAAAATAACAAACTCTTGATTGAAGGTAAAATCTACACTAAGTCACCACATATCTCTTATATTTCTTATCTTGTCGAGAGTTGCAGGAGAATGACTGGGGGTGGCAGTTAGGGGAGGAGCTATATAGAAAGCTCTGCTGTGGGTGTCCTCTTGCAACTTCCTGTTGGGAAGGAGAATATCCCACAAGTAAATGGATGAACCCGTGGACTGGATACACCTTACAAGAGAAATGCCTATAAATACACCCCTCACCACACCCACAATTCAGTTTAACGAATAGCCAAGAAGTGGGGTGATAAAGATAGGAGTAAAAAGCATGAACAAAGAAATTTGGAAATAATTGTGCTATATACAAAACATCATAACCACCACAAAAAGGGTGGGCCTCATTGACTCTTGCCAATATGAAAGAAATTAATTTATCAGGTAAGTTCTTACATAAATTATGTTTTCTTTCATGTAATTGGCAAGAGTTCATGAGCTAGTGACGTATGGGATATCAAATACCCAAGATGTGGAACTCCACGCAAGAGTCACTAGAGAGGGAGGGATAAAAATTAACAGCCATATGCTGAAAAATTAATCCACAACCCAAAATATAAGTTATTCTCATGAAGAAAAGAAAAACTTAAAACTTCAGCAGAAGAATCAAACTGAAACAGCTGCCTGAAGAACTTTTCTACCAAAAACTGCTTCTGAAGAAGCAAATACATCAAAACGGTAGAATTTAGAAAATGTATGCAAAGAGGACCAAGTTGCCGCTTTGCAAATCTGATCAGCTGAAGCTTCATTCTTAAAAGCCCACGAAGTGGAGACTGAACTAGTAGAATGAGCTGTTATTCTCTGAGGCGGAGCCTGACCCGACTCTAAATAAGCTTGACGAATCAAAAGCTTTAACCAAGAAGCCAAGGAAATAGCAGAAGCCTTCTGACCTTTCCTAGAACCAGAGAATATAACAAATAGACAAAGTCTTTCTGAAATCTTTAGTAGCTTCAACATATTTCAAAGCTCTCACCACATCCAAAGAATGTAAGGATTTTTCCAAAGAATTCTTAGGATTAGGAAACAAGGAAGGGACAACAATCTACTAATGTTGTTAGAATTCACAACCTTAGGTAAGAACTGAAATGAAGTCCGCAAAACCGCCTTATCCTGATGAAAAATCAGAAAAGGAGATTCACAAGAAAGAGCAGAAAGCTAAGAAACTCTTCTAGCAGAAGAGATGGCCTAAAGGAACAACACTTTCCAAGAAAGTAGTTTAATGTCCAAAGAGTGCATAGGCTCAAATGGAGGAGCCTGTAACGCCCTTAAAACCAAATTAAGACTCAAAGGAGGAGAAATTGATTTAATGACAGGCTTAATGCGAACTAAAGCCTGTACAAAACAGTGAATATCAGGAAGAGTAGCAATCTTTCTGTGAAATAAAACAGAAAGAGCAGAGATTTGTCCCTTCAAAGTACTTGCATACAAACCTTTATCCAAACCATCCTGAAGAAACTGTAAAATTCTAGGAATTGTAAAAGAATGCCAAGAGAATTTATGAGAAGAACACCATGAAATGTAAGTCTTCCAAACTCAATAATAAATCTTCCTAGAGACAGATTTATGAGCTTGTAACATAGTATTAATCACTGAGTCAGAGAAACCTCTATGACTTAGCACTAAGCGTTCAATCTCCATACCTTCAAATTTAATGATTTCAGATCCTGATGGAAAAAACGGACCTTGAGACAGTAGGTCCGGCCTTAACGGAAGTGGCCAAGGTTGCCAACTGGACATCCGCATACCAAAACCTGTGGGTCCATGCTGGAGCCACCAGCAACACAAATGATTGTTCCATGATGATTTTGGAGATCACTCTTGGAAGAAGAACTAGAGGCGGGAAGATATAAGCAGGTTGATAACACCAAGGAAGTGTCAGCCAAAAACCTCCTAAAGAAACAAATGGAGGTGTTCAAGCTAAAAAACTGGGGAAAAAAACAACCTCAGGATCAAATAGATATTATATTATCCGATTCTGAGAAATCTCTCCCACATAATCCCAAAGTATCTTCCTTTCAGGTAACAATGAAGAGGCATTCGATGATAGTAAATACTGAATCAATAACCCCCATAATTAATCAGTCATTACAAATAAGTATGTATGTAATGTGTACTTGTAAAGCGCTGCTAATCACCCAAAAGGGTCTCAAGACGTTGCTCATTTTATCAACCTCATCACTGGTGATTGAAAATAAATCTTCAAGTTATGTTTTCTACCTTGTGGGAAAACCTATAATGTATGAAATGCAAAGTAACTCCAAGTGGAGTATTAGAGGATGTGCAGAGCACTGCATGTGGACCATAAGATTTTGTGGGACACTATAGGAGAAATTGTGGCATAAATTGACCGTAGTTAAAAGACTCCCAAACAGCAAAAAGCCTTATAAAGGAGAAGGCTCAAAAAAAGAGAGACATTTTTTATTAAAATTTGACACATAAAAAACGTTACTGTCTCTTTAATTCAAAAAGTAACTAATTTTTGTGTGCTCTTGTTTCCTCCTAAAACACAAAGGATGGATTAAACAAATAGCTGAAATTATTTTAATAAAGATTAACAGCCAAAAATCAATACTGTCACTTTAAATTTTAAAACAAACTTTTTTATCTTTGTGCAGAAAAAAATACATTAGCACACAAATATTGAGCACTGACTTGACCTCAGTGAAATCTTGCTGAGGTGCCCTAATGCTCGTTCACCCTTAGAACTTCATGTCCCAAAACAGATCCAGAGCGCAGTTGTAGAGCTATCCGGACTCACAAAGGTGAAGAGTACTGCGTTTGCAAATAAAAACTGCTCTATCCGATAAAGTGAGTGCAGCCCCAAACATAGCTCCGCCCCTCGTGGGCATGATAACACATCTCAGCATAGTAACACCTAGAGATTGCAATTGCGCCGCTGAGAAAAACTGTGCCAAACATAACCCCGTCCTTTGTGGGCGTAATAATACACGCTCTCCCGGTCGCCATATTTATCTTAGAGACAGACTACCGGGAGCTAACCGACCCCTTCTTTGTGAACCTGGGTAATTATAATACCCGAATGAAAGGTATAAGGGAGCATTACATATTAAAATTATACATCATGCAGATTAGCCCTCTCTGTCTAATGGGCATATTTCTTGAGCCCTATTGAATCCAGTTCAGTGCAAATGACCCCAGAAAGCCACACTCCTGAGCCCCAGTGCCTGCCATTACCATGCTGTCACAGAATCCTTATATATATATATATATATATATATATATATATATATATATATATATATATATATATATATATATATATATATATATATATAAAAATAAATGAATGAGATATCTGTCCCAGTAAAGTGCTATACTTCCTCTGTCCTGAATCCTCTGTTGCTTCAGACCCAGAATAAAAAAGTCAGCACTTACCTTTGTATTCTACCCGACAGCAGGGCAGCTCAGCAGGTTTAGGAGGGCCTCTCCCTCCCATAGCCCTGTGGAGAAAGATAAAGCCAGAGTAATCTTGCTTAGGCCATCAGGATAAGGGCAGCATAAATGTATGGGAGGCGCAGTGAGAATTATGTCCCACAAGTTCCCATTGCTCTAAAGCCACCAAATGATCTACTGAAGAGACTGATATGGACTATGGCTAAACTCTAGTACAGAGCAGCACAATCTTGTACTACTTTAAAAATATTAAACTCTTGATTGAAGAATCTAATCTAACACCTCACTTTACCTCTTCCTATCACTAACGTAGGCAAAGAGAATGACTGGAGTGGGAGGGAAGGGAGGAGCTATTTAACAGCTCTGCTGTGGTGCTCTTTGCCTCCTCCTGCTTACCAGGAGGTGAATATCCCATTAGTAATTAAGATGATCCGTGGACTCATCGTGTCTTAAAAAAGAAATAATCTCCACTAGCTTACAACAGATACACTTAGCTTCGGTAGAACTGTGTTCAGGCAGCATGGTTCCTACAGCAGCTTCTGAGACAGGATCAAATTGAGACATATTGTAAAATGGAAAAGAAAAAATAACAATTAAACAGAAATATCTTATTTCCACATATAGCAGTTTCAGGAATGGGAAAAAATGCAAATGCTAAAATTGACAAAAAAGCAAATAGCAAAGCCCTCTGAGCATAAAGAAGGCAAGGAGCATATAGGAAGTGGGGTAAAATAAAAAAATAAAAAATTGGCTCCAAGAATGACGCACAACGCAAAAGGAAGTTGAAAAAAATTTTTTACCGCCAACAAACATCCGGAAATGATGCAACTCGCGTCATAAACACAATTTTGCGCCAAACAACCTGGTGTCAACTAAGAGGCAGGAAATGATAAACTTGCGCCATTACAGACCCACATTCGTGGCAAAACATTCTCGCACCAAGAATGACGCAATAAATAACAGCATTTTGCGCCCTCGCGAGCCTAGATTTGCCTGCAAGTTTTCAAAGAAAAAACAAGTCAAATTGGAAAAAAAGACTATACCCCAGGTAAGACAAACTTCATAAAACATGATTACCATAACTAAATTGTCAGACTGCAAAGGGAAATAAACATAGACCTGACTTTAAATTAATACATAAAGCGCCACATAGCTGAGTGTCTTAAATAATGATACATACTTACCGAAAGACACCCATCCACATATAGCAGATAGCCAAACCAGTACTCAAAACTATCAGCAGAGGTAATGTTATATAAGAGTATATCGTCAATCTGAAAAGGGAGGTAAGGAGATGAATCCCTACGACAGATAACAGAGAACCCTTGAAAATATTTCCTGCGAGGGAAACTATAAAATCAATAGGCGATAATCTCTTCACATCCCTCTGACAAACACTGTACTCAGAGGAATTGGGCTTCAGAATGCTTAGAAGGGCTCATAGAAACACAGATTTTGACGGCAGATAAGAGCCATAGGCCCAGCAAGTCTGCCCGACCTTACCTAACAGTATAAACTTATCTAGTTCGTAGGATAGCCCTATGCTTGTCCCATGCATTTTTAAAGTCCCCCACAGTGTTTGTTGCTACTACCTCTTGAGGAAGTTTATTCCATAAATCAATCACTCTTTCTGTAAAGAAGTGCTTCCTCAAATTACTCCTGAATCTACTACCCTTTAGCTTGAGCTCATGACCCCTTCATCATAGAAGAAATCATAAAAATCAAGCACAAACTTACTTCACCACCTCCACGGGAGGCAAAGTTTGTAAAACTGAATTGTGGGTGTGGTGAGGGGTGTATTATTAGGCGTTTTGGGAAACTTTGCACCTCCTGGTAGGATTGTATATCCCATACATCACTAGCTCATGGACTCTTGCCAATTACATGAAAGAAATCCTGTTGACTCGAAGTCTGCCAAGGAAAAACCTCTCCCTGACCAAAGGAAAACAGAATTTATGTTTACCTGATAAATTACTTTCTCCAACGGTGTGTCCGGTCCACGGCGTCATCCTTACTTGTGGGATATTCTCCTCCCCAACAGGAAATGGCAAAGAGCCCAGCAAAGCTGGTCACATGATCCCTCCTAGGCTCCGCCTACCCCAGTCATTCGACCGACGTTAAGGAGGAATATTTGCATAGGAGAAACCATATGGTACCGTGGTGACTGTAGTTAAAGAAAATAAATTATCAGACCTGATTAAAAAAACCAGGGCGGGCCGTGGACCGGACACACCGTTGGAGAAAGTAATTTATCAGGTAAACATAAATTCTGTTTTCTCCAACATAGGTGTGTCCGGTCCACGGCGTCATCCTTACTTGTGGGAACCAATACCAAAGCTTTAGGACACGGATGAAGGGAGGGAGCAAATCAGGTCACCTAAATGGAAGGCACCACGGCTTGCAAAACCTTTCTCCCAAAAATAGCCTCAGAAGAAGCAAAAGTATCAAACTTGTAAAATTTGGTAAAAGTGTGCAGTGAAGACCAAGTCGCTGCCCTACATATCTGATCAACAGAAGCCTCGTTCTTGAAGGCCCATGTGGAAGCCACAGCCCTCGTGGAATGAGCTGTGATTCTTTCGGGAGGCTGCCGTCCGGCAGTCTCGTAAGCCAATCTGATGATGCTCTTAATCCAAAAAGAGAGAGAGGTAGAAGTTGCTTTTTGACCTCTCCTTTTACCGGAATAAACCACAAACAAGGAAGATGTTTGTCTAAAATCCTTTGTAGCATCTAAATAGAATTTTAGAGCGCGAACAACATCCAAATTGTGCAACAAACGTTCCTTCTTTGAAACTGGTTTCGGACACAGAGAAGGTACGATAATCTCCTGGTTAATGTTTTTGTTAGAAACAACTTTCGGAAGAAAACCAGGTTTAGTACGCAAAACCACCTTATCTGCATGGAACACCAGATAAGGAGGAGAACACTGCAGAGCAGATAATTCTGAAACTCTTCTAGCAGAAGAAATTGCAACCAAAAACAAAACTTTCCAAGATAATAATTTAATATCAACGGAATGCAAGGGTTCAAACGGAACCCCCTGAAGAACTGAAAGAACTAAATTGAGACTCCAAGGAGGAGTCAAAGGTTTGTAAACAGGCTTGATTCTAACCAGAGCCTGAACAAAGGCTTGAACATCTGGCACAGTTGCCAGTTTTTTGTGAAGTAACACCGACAAGGCGGAAATCTGTCCCTTCAGGGAACTTGCAGATAATCCTTTTTCCAATCCTTCTTGAAGGAAGGATAGAATCCTAGGAATCTTAACCTTGTCCCAAGGGAATCCCTTAGATTCACACCAACAGATATATTTTTTCCAAATCTTGTGGTAAATCTTTCGAGTTACAGGCTTTCTGGCCTGAACAAGAGTATCGATAACAGAATCTGAGAATCCTCGCTTCGATAAAATCAAGCGTTCAATCTCCAAGCAGTCAGCTGGAGTGAAACCAGATTCGGATGTTCGAACGGACCCTGAACAAGAAGGTCTCGTCTCAAAGGTAGCTTCCAAGGTGGAGCCGATGACATATTCACCAGATCTGCATACCAAGTCCTGCGTGGCCACGCAGGAGCTATCAAGATCACCGACGCCCTCTCCTGATTGATCCTGGCTACCAGCCTGGGGATGAGAGGAAACGGCGGGAACACATAAGCTAGTCTGAAGGTCCAAGGTGCTACTAGTGCATCCACTAGAGCCGCCTTGGGATCCCTGGATCTGGACCCGTAGCAGGGAACTTTGAAGTTCTGACGAGAGGCCATTAGATCCATGTCTGGAATGCCCCACAGCTGAGTGACTTGGGCAAAGATTTCCGGATGGAGTTCCCACTCCCCCGGATGCAATGTCTGACGACTCAGAAAATCCGCTTCCCAATTTTCCACTCCTGGGATGTGGATAGCAGACAGGTGGCAGGAGTGAGACTCCGCCCATAGAATAATCTTGGTCACTTCTTCCATCGCTAGGGAACTCCTTGTTCCCCCCTGATGGTTGATGTACGCAACAGTCGTCATGTTGTCTGATTGAAATCGTATGAACTTGGTCCTCGCTAGCTGAGGCCAAGCCTTGAGAGCATTGAATATCGCTCTCAGTTCTAGAATATTTATCGGTAGAAGAGATTCTTCCCGAGACCAAAGACCCTGAGCTTTCAGGGATCCCCAGACCGCGCCCCAGCCCATCAGACTGGCGTCGGTCGTGACAATGACCCACTCTGGTCTGCGGAATGTCATCCCTTGTGACAGGTTGTCCAGGGACAGCCACCAACGGAGTGAGTCTCTGGTCCTCTGATTTACTTGTATCTTTGGAGACAAGTCTGTATAGTCCCCATTCCACTGACTGAGCATGCACAGTTGTAATGGTCTTAGATGAATGCGCGCAAAAGGAACTATGTCCATTGCCGCTACCATCAACCCGATCACTTCCATGCACTGAGCTACGGAAGGAAGAGGAACGGAATGAAGTATCCGACAAGAGTCCAGAAGTTTTGTTTTTCTGGCCTCTGTTAGAAAAATCCTCATTTCTGAGGAGTCTATAATTGTTCCCAAGAAGGGAACCCTTGTTGACGGGGATAGAGAACTCTTTTCCACGTTCACTTTCCAGCCGTGAGATCTGAGAAAGGCCAGGACGATGTCCGTGTGAGCCTTTGCTTGAGGGAGGGACGACGCTTGAATCAGAATGTCGTCCAGGTAAGGTACTACTGCAATGCCCCTTGGTCTTAGCACCGCTAGAAGGGACCCCAGTACCTTTGTGAAAATCCTTGGAGCAGTGGCTAATCCGAAAGGAAGCGCCACAAACTGGTAATGTTTGTCCAGGAATGCAAACCTTAGGAACCGATGATGTTCCTTGTGGATAGGAATATGTAGATACGCATCCTTTAAATCCACCGTGGTCATGAATTGACCTTCCTGGATGGAAGGAAGGATAGTTCGAATGGTTTCCATCTTGAACGATGGAACCTTGAGAAATTTGTTTAAGATCTTGAGATCTAAGATTGGTCTGAACGTTCCCTCTTTTTTGGGAACTATGAACAGATTGGAGTAGAACCCCATCCCTTGTTCTCTTAATGGAACAGGATGAATCACTCCCATTTTTAACAGGTCTTCTACACAATGTAAGAACGCCTGTCTTTTTATGTGGTCTGAAGACAACTGAGACCTGTGGAACCTCCCCCTTGGGGGAAGTCCCTTGAATTCCAGAAGATAACCCTGGGAGACTATTTCTAGCGCCCAAGGATCCAGAACATCTCTTGCCCAAGCCTGAGCGAAGAGAGAGAGTCTGCCCCCCACCAGATCCGGTCCCGGATCGGGGGCCAATATTTCATGCTGTCTTGGTAGCAGGGGCAGGTTTCTTGGCCTGCTTTCCCTTGTTCCAGCCTTGCATTGGTCTCCAAGCTGGCTTGGCTTGAGAAGTATTACCCTCTTGCTTAGAGGACGTAGCACTTTGGGCTGGTCCGTTTTTACGAAAGGGACGAAAATTAGGTCTATTTTTTGCCTTGAAAGGCCGATCCTGAGGAAGGGCGTGGCCCTTACCCCCAGTGATATCAGAGATAATCTCTTTCAAGTCAGGGCCAAACAGCGTTTTCCCCTTGAAAGGAATGTTTAGTAGCTTGTTCTTGGAAGACGCATCAGCCGACCAAGATTTCAACCAAAGCGCTCTGCGCGCCACAATAGCAAACCCAGAATTCTTAGCCGCTAACCTAGCCAATTGCAAAGTGGCGTCTAGAGTGAAAGAATTAGCCAATTTGAGAGCATTGATTCTGTCCATAATCTCCTCATAAGGAGGAGAATCACTATCGAGCGCCTTTATCAGTTCATCAAACCAGAAAAATGCGGCTGTAGTGACAGGGACAATGCATGAAATGGGTTGTAGAAGGTAACCCTGCTGAACAAACATCTTTTTAAGCAAACCTTCTAATTTTTTATCCATAGGATCTTTGAAAGCACAACTATCCTCTATGGGTATAGTGGTGCGTTTGTTTAAAGTAGAAACCGCTCCCTCGACCTTGGGGACTGACTGCCATAAGTCCTTTCTGGGGTCGACCATAGGAAACAATTTTTTAAATATGGGGGGAGGGACGAAAGGAATACCGGGCCTTTCCCATTCTTTATTAACAATGTCCGCCACCCGCTTGGGTATAGGAAAAGCTTCTGGGAGCCCCGGCACCTCTAGGAACTTGTCCATTTTACATAGTTTCTCTGGGATGACCAACTTTTCACAATCATCCAGAGTGGATAATACCTCCTTAAGCAAAATGCGGAGATGTTCCAACTTAAATTTAAATGTAATCACATCAGGTTCAGCCTGATGAGAAATGTTCCCTGAATCAGTAATTTCTCCCTCAGACAAAACCTCCCTGGCCCCCTCAGATTGGGTTAGGGGCCCTTCAGAGATATTAATATCAGCGTCGTCATGCTCTTCAGTATCTAAAACAGAGCAGCCACGCTTACGCTGACAAGGGTTCATTTTGGCTAAAATGTTTTTGACAGAATTATCCATTACAGCCGTTAATTGTTGCATAGTAAGGAGTATTGGCGCGCTAGATGTACTAGGGGCCTCCTGAGTGGGCAAGACTCGTGTAGACGAAGGAGGGAATGATGCAGTACCATGCTTACTCCCCTCACTTGAGGAATCATCTTGGGCATCATTGTCATTGTCACATAAATCACATTTATTTAAATGAATAGGAATTCTGGCTTCCCCACATTCAGAACACAGTCTATCTGGTAGTTCAGACATGTTAAACAGGCATAAACTTGATAACAAAGTACAAAAAACGTTTTAAAATAAAACCGTTACTGTCACTTTAAATTTTAAACTGAACACACTTTATTACTGCAATTGCGAAAAAACATGAAGGAATTGTTCAAAATTCACCAAATTTTCACCACAGTGTCTTAAAGCCTTAAAAGTATTGCACACCAAATTTGGAAGCTTTAACCCTTAAAATAACGGAACCGGAGCCGTTTTTAACTTTAACCCCTTTACAGTCCCTGGTATCTGCTTTGCTGAGACCCAACCAAGCCCAAAGGGGAATACGATACCAAATGACGCCTTCAGAAAGTCTTTTCTAAGTATCAGAGCTCCTCTCACATGCGACTGCATGCCATGCCTCTCAAAAACAAGTGCGCAACACCGGCGCGAAAATGAGACTCTGCCTATGCTTTGGGAAAGCCCCTAAAGAATAAGGTGTCTAAAACAGTGCCTGCCGATATTATTATATCAAAAAACCCAAATAAAATGATTCCTCAAGGCTAAATATGTGTTATTGAATCGATTTAGCCCAGAAAAAGTCTACAGTCTTAATAAGCCCATGTGAAGCCCTTATTTACAATCGTAATAAACATGGCTTACCGGATCCCATAGGGAAAATGACAGCTTCCAGCATTACATCGTCTTGTTAGAATGTGTCATACCTCAAGCAGCAAGAGACTGCACACTGTTCCCCCAACTGAAGTTAATTGCTCTCAACAGTCCTGTGTGGAACAGCCATGGATTTTAGTTACGGTTGCTAAAATCATTTTCCTCATACAAACAGAAATCTTCATCTCTTTTCTGTTTCTGAGTAAATAGTACATACCAGCACTATTTCAAAATAACAAACTCTTGATTGAATAATAAAAAACTACAGTTAAACACTAAAAAACTCTAAGCCATCTCCGTGGAGATGTTGCCTGTACAACGGCAAAGAGAATGACTGGGGTAGGCGGAGCCTAGGAGGGATCATGTGACCAGCTTTGCTGGGCTCTTTGCCATTTCCTGTTGGGGAGGAGAATATCCCACAAGTAAGGATGACGCCATGGACCGGACACACCTATGTTGGAGAAAGGGGGACACCAAAATTCCCCACACAATCTTCCAGAAATAGAAGGAAGATCAGATAAGGAAGTCCAAAAAGAGCACAAAAACAAACCACCAAAAATCAAGCGCAAACCAAGGAAGAGAAAGTTCCAGACCACCTCTTGCATGGGTCACAAGGAACCAATGTAAAGTCCTAACCAGAACAGAAATCCTAAAAGGACAAAAAGTAGAACCCTCTACCTTACCACAGAGCGCTATCCAGCACTAAGAAAACTGAACACTCGAGAGTCAAAAAACCTCCGGAAATAAAACTGACAAAATAGATAGGAATATCCGATTAAGCCCCAGTTAAAAGCCACCGGCTTCCATCTAATAGGCGGTCCAACTAAGCGTCAAGCCATTCGTACCAGAACCCTCCTGGGAGAGAAAATCTCTGAAAACAGTGCGGATCAACTCGCCCCCAACCAGAACACAGGGAAGGGAGGACCGCACCCTGACCAAGAATGAAAAAACAGCAACTCTCAGAGGGAAGGTACCACCACGAGACCTCCCCTGTAAGGAAGAAGTACTCAGAAGCCCCTCATGGTACGCGGTTGATGCTCAACAGAACAGTCAGAATCCCTGACCCCTACTCAGAGCAAACAGTCCCAGCACCGACTTGACTGGTAAAGTCCAAATGACAAGGGAGAACAAAAAATTCCCCATAACGACCAGGCCCAGAGATTAGCAATGAATCTCCAGCCACGAGATCCCCGGAAAGGAAAGAGGAACAAACCCCCAAAGAGAGACTAGCTCAGGTTCCAAAATACCTATCCACATTTCCCATCAGAATCGGTGGGGAAGGTACACGCAACCAAGAAAAACTCTCGACTAACAACTATCAGAATGGTATGCAACATGAAAATCCAACCTTCCAGGAGGACACAAACTCATGACGTCCTGCACGTAAAGCAGGGAGGCAAACCCCACTGAACTCCGGAATCAGGAGGAGGAAACAACCACCGGAGTAGCCAACAGGATAGATGCAGTGCCGTAGATCAGATTATCCCAAATAGAAGGAAATCGGAGACCCAACAACAAATTGCTAGCCCACATGCAAGGCGCAAAAAGCTGCAACTGGTCTTCAAACTGCAAATCCGCTTGCTAGGCAGTTAAGGTAACCTCTGGTCACTACAGCCAGCTCAGTAGAGAAATTCCCATTTCTCCGGAAGGAATAAAAAGAAGCCATCAGAAGGAACAAGGAGAGTTTCCCAGGATTGGGAAACTCAACCTGCTACTCAACCGGCCAGATCCAACGTCTATGAGATCTGGAAAACAGAGCAACCAAAAGGTCCAGTCGAAGTCCAGGACTAGATTAAAAGACCGTACACCCAGAACCAGGAGCCAAACAAATAACCCTTGAGGAACATCCACAAGAGTACTCAATCTGAAGATAACCTTGCACCAAAGTATTTATAAGCATTTATACATAGGAGCAAACCCCTGTTCCATGTCCATGATAAAAAATAATGCCCAAATTAACTAGAAAGAAGGGAAAATAAAATGAATCACTTTAAAATTATTTTTTAATTTTTTTTTTTCCTCAGAAAGATCTCATATAATTTGTTAAGTTTACCCGCTATCTTAAACAAAAAATAAAACAGTCCCTCTACACCTCAGATTGACAGAGGTGCCCTACCTGACCCTTTGATCTCAAGAGGGGCAACCGCAGGAAAAAAAAAAGACTACAATCTCTAGAGCTCCAAAAATATGGAAGCAGCCGACATATCGTAGGGGGAACAAAACCCGAGCTTCTAGAAAACAGAGGACAAGAAACCCAGCCCAATGAAGGGGAAAAGGCAGCACAGCAACCTCAACCCCATAAGGAAGAGGTATAGTCGCCAAAGATTCACAACGGACAATCCAAGAAAAAGAAAACCAAAAGAGGAGACGAGAATCGCCACCTAACCTGGTACCACGGATATCCAAAGAGTCATCTGAACTTGCAACCCCATCGGGGAGAGAACTCTAGCTCCGAGGCCAAAGGACCTCAGAAACCCCCAGAGTAAGCCTTAGCAGGATCCGACCACGGTAATCCCACCAAAAATCAGGAACAAGACATTGAGGACTGAGCCCAATCCCCTCTGATGCCCCACCTAAAGGAAAAAACGGGGAACAGCCTAACGTCTAGGAACAAAAGACCTCCTATAACATCTATAATCAAGAAAAAAAAACAACTACTCACCAGAATGAGCAAACTCGGCACCCAAACTGGGCCAGCCAGTTATAACGGGCACCACATGGTTGATATAGATATCCAAAAACAGAAAAACTAGTGCCCGACCAGGACCAGCCTGATATATAGTGCACCACAGAACTGTCCAAGTCCACAGAAAAGTCAAATCCCTAGTAGGGATAGACAAACGATAGACATAAATGTCCAAACACAAATAATCAAACTTCCGCGGAAGTGCTAAAGCAACCACAAAATCGCTAGTATCAAATTCAAGAAAAGAAATGTTTTTAAAAAGGAAAAACTATAACAGACATGAGCTTCTCAAAATGAAATAAAATACTTCCTAACCGTATCAAAGTAAATTAAGGCAGCACCCGCAGGTGAACGCCCAAGAAGAATGGACACACTAACAGGACCAGCCAATTCGAGGCCCAATTCATCCAAAGCTCAGAACTGGAATAAGATGCCCCAAAAAAAGAAAAATGGCGACACAGAGATTGACTTCATCCCCAGGCGTCTAAGCCAACTTGCCATCCAGAACAGAAGACAGAGGATCCATCGAATCAGTAGAACTAGAATCCTCCAGCACTGCTAAAATATGCCTCAGAAGGACATGAGGGCGTATCAGTCTATAACAAAAGGCAAGACTTACCTCCGCCGGGGCAACTGATGACCCCCGTCCCGAGGGTTGGATCCCTGAAGCCTCAGAGAAAACCGCTTCCCCAGGGAGCTGATCTGATCCAGACGATCCCAAGCCTGATGAGCCCTGGTTATCAGAACACGGACAGTATCTTCCAGGAAGATGTAAATGCTCCAACGACATAGATATGGCCGTGCCAAACCGTCCCGTAACTTTTGGAGGAAATGAGCCTCCTTCCGGAGAAGGGGTAACGGCATTTGGGACACCTGCGGCACGCGCCCCGCGGGATATGGAATCCTCAGGGGCAGATGGCTCTGCGGACTCCAAGTTCCCCGATTTGGGAGAAAAGATCACTCTAAAGCAGCATTCGGAACATAACTGATGGGCATGGATTACCCGGGCCATTTCATCATTCTTTGCAAGAAGCAGAATCTGAATCAGAGACATCCGTCTCCACAAAATCAGAATCCTCCATAACTTGGTGATTGAAATTATGGATACAAAAATAAAACAGCACCCAACACCCCCAATGGCTGACCACCTCCTATGACCCAGACAACTAGTGAAACAGACTCTCCGTCACAACACAGTCAGGAATACGGAAATGGAGAACAGAAACGTGACCACGCCTGGTCACAAAGCTGCACCGTGCAGGCCAAAGAAAAGCGTGCCACTCCAAAAAGACCGCGCAGCCTGATAAAAAAAAAGGCTGGTATGTTCCGAAATAGCCATAAGCCAAAGCATCACTACACATAAGCAGACAGAATCACATAAACATGATTAGAGTCGTCCCCCCCCCATGAATAACATCCCTCAGGAGTTATTAACCCTTGAATCCAAAGATAAAGGTATCCCACTGAGACCCTGACTTATTCACATACATTACATACTTATACTGAAAGTAAAATGAAACTAGCTAAACCAGAATCTATGCCGTGGAACAGGAACACGGCCCTTCAGGCAGCAAATCTTGTCAACTTGCTTATGGAGCTGTTAATATGAGTCGGGATGGCTTTGCAGAAAGACTATCCCTGCATCTCCGGACTAACTTTCATCCATGCTCTCACAGAGGCTGACAGGACTACTTAAAAGTCCAGTCCAATGCCGAAGAGTACTACCCTCCATAAGAGACTAAACCGAATATTCCTACACTTCTCTGCCATCCTCCTGTGACGAAAGGCAAAGAATGACTGGGGGATGAGGGAAGTGGGGGAGGTATTTAAGCCTTTGGCTGGGGTGTCTTTGCCTCCTCCTGGTGGCCAGGTTCTGTATTTTCCCAAAAGTAATGAATACAACTGCGGACTCTCCCCGTTTAAGAAGAAAATAATGAAATATATATTGCTATGAAAAAATAGGATTTTGTAGATTCAGTATCTTTAAACTTATGGATTGTTGCAATAAACAAAGTATGTGAACAATAAAGAAAACCACATAAGATGTATTACCTATAAGATTTAAATACAAGAAGTGGACTTCGATATGGACCAAATGGCATTGGCTTATTTTCAACTGGTTTAGTTTGCGAGGTCACCAAATCCACATCAACAGGTAATTCCTGTAAAACAACCATTAGAAAACTGTGTGGTGAGAATCAATGAAGCAAGATGATGAAACCAAAATCAGTAATAGGTAATAAAAATAATTACTTTTCCTGATGAAATTTTATCATGTGGTAGTAAAAGGCTGGCACCACTGGAAACCAGTTCTTTTAAATTATCGGTATGGGAATAAAGTCTTCTTAATTCTTCTACATTTAACCCCAAGAAAAGTTCTGGTCCTTCTGCCTCCGTCATGGTAGGTTTGCTGGTATTCTCTTTATTGGGAGTTGTTTCAGTGGGTTTTAGGTTAGGCTTTGTAAAAGAGCTGGATTCGCGAAATGATCGTCTCCGTTCTTTGACTGAAGTAGATAATACTTCATCCTCAATGTCATTTTCTTCAATATCTAAAGTGATTTTATCCTGAGAAAGGTCATGAAGGGATGGTTGCGGCAGTGAAAATTCAGGTTGTTCCACCACAGGAGGGGAAGGTTGCTCTTTGACTTTTCGAGCATGCATTTCTTTTAACTTTTGTATTTTAAGGGCATACTCCTTCTCCAGCTGCTGAAGCCGTTTTTTTTCCATAGCAATGGCCTCTGCTGAGTGTCTTTTAAGGTTTCCCTTTACACGCTGGTCCTGTTTCAGTATTTTAGTTGCCTATAAGCAAAAAGAAAAAATTACATAGATATATATATTAAAAGCTGATAGAAACTCCAGGGTTTGCATTATTTTCTATTACTATATACAAGGACAACATACCAAAGACAATGGAATTTGTTTATCATTGAATTCCTCCTGTGAGTGACAGAACATGAACGCAACTCTAAACAACTGGATTAACAGTAAGCCATCCATTTAGACAAAATAAAAAACAAATTATGATTACCTGATAATTTTATTTCCTTCTGTATGAGGAGAGTCAACAGCATCATTCCTTACTGTTAGAAAATACTGAACCTGGCTACCAGGAGGAGGCAAAGACACCCCAGCCAAAAAGATTAAAGTGAAAGTAAATCCTAGCGTTTTACAAACGCTAGGATTTACTATTGAAACAAATAAAGTGGACTTTCATTCATGAAGTATAAGGTACTTCATGTAGAAAGCTCCTTTATTTGTTTCAATCGATAGCCACATTTTTTTTTTCTTGCCGTGGGCTCCTGTACAAGGTAAAAACGGCTAAGAGGTGACATTTTCACCGTGGACTCTCCTCATACAGAAGGAAATAAAATTATCAGGTAAGCATAATTTATGCTTTCCTTCTTAATATGAGGAGAGTCCACGGCATCATTCATTACTGTTGGGAAAATTATACCCAAGCTTTAGAGGACACTGAATGATAACGGAGGGGTAAAAGAAAGGCGGACCTTAATCTGAGGGCACCACAGCCTGTAAAACCTCCCAAAAGCTGCTTCAGCAGAAGCAAAAACTTGAATTTGTAGAATTTTTAAAATGCAAGGAGGACCAGGTAGCCGCCTTACAAATCTGATCCATAGAGGCCTCGTTTTCAAAGGCCCAAGAGGAAGCCACCACTCTATTGAAATGAGCCGTAATCCTCTGAGGAGGTCTAAGTCCGCTGACTCATAAGCTAAGCGTATAACACTCCTCAACCAAAAAAATAAGGAAGTCGAAGAAGCCTTCAGACCCTTACGCTTCCCAGAGTAGATAACAAACAAGGAAGAAGTTTGGCTAAAATCCTTAGTAGCTTGAATATAAAACTTCAAAGCTCGAACCACACCAAGACAACTTCCGGCGGAAGTGGTCAGGAGAGCAGGCAGCATGGTGCATGGCGGCTAATGGAAGAAGCGACTACGCAACTAAGCTTCAGAAGGTGTCTCTCTAGGCGGTTCTACAAGCACGCCGAGACCTAACCTTAAGGAGCGGAACCTGGAGGCAAGCCAGGCGGTCTAGGGAAGGCGGTATAAGGAGTATAAGCAATTATCATCACGCCTGGGTAAGATCAACCCCTAACACAGTGAGAGAGGGGACTTCGGAGATCCACTTGGTTAACGCGAGTCACCTGACCACACTCAGACGACCCAGAGGGATTACGGTCATCTGGGGTCAGAGGAAAAACGCCTTCAAGGGAAAGAGTTATTCGGATCAGCAGTGCAGGTACACTGCTGCAGGGTTACCAGGAGGAACAGACTTGGACGTAGAATCACAAGAACGGCCACAAAGATGATAAGATAAGTACCACGCTTTACTTTTTGACTGTGTATAATAAAAGGGCAGTAGGTACCGACATGAGATGGCCAATTACTCAAAGTTTAATCTGTTAAACAAACAAACCGGGAGACCTGGGTGTATAATCCTTAGGCTTGGGAAAAGAACAGGGATTTCCTGCTATATGTAGGGCCCAGGATTTATGGTGTAACGAGAAGGGATTACAGGTGCAATATACCCTCACTGAAAAATTTGGGCAATATTCAAGCCAGACTTTTGAACTGCTACTTAGCTTTTTTCAGCTACTTGACCGGATAGACACAAGTGGGCAAAGTATATACATCAAAATAATGGCTTAACAAAGGAATATCTGGAGTAATCCATTAATCAGCTTTGACTGCTGGAGAAAAGTTGTATTAGAGTGGACTAGAGACTGCTCCAGTAACAGGAACCGAGTGTTTTGATAAAGGAACACTAAGACCTGTGAACAAAAGAGCTTGAGTTAGGTGTGCAACAAAAGCTACAACAGAACTAACATCAGCAGAGTGATTTTCATAGATATGGTGTTTGCCACAGTAGGGACAAATGAATAGAGAACAGTTTTAGAGTTAAAGGAAAAATAGCTGCATTATTAAGAAGTGGTAAAAACTGCAATTGCTAAGAGGGAAAATCTTTGTGTTTTTTTTTTTTTTTGTTTTTTTATCTATATGTAATACCTCTCTTTGCGTTATGTGATCTGTTATGCTTATAATAGAGTATACTTGGGAATTTCATATGCAGGGCATTTTATATTTTGAATGGTTTAAATGCTCTTTTCTCTTTATTCCTTTTCGCTTTTGTAAAATCATATCCAGGGATTGAATAAGCATTAAGAGATTGTTATAGCAATAAGATAGGGATTTGCTGAGAGGTGTGGAATTTTATTTTTCACACTCAAAGGGTTGCAATATCCTAAATTGCCAGGTTGAATCCCTTTTCTACTATATCTTTGTCTGTATGTGGATATACGCATGAGTAATGCAGCCTTTATAACTTAAAGAAAAGTCAACTGAGTAGAAGAGGAGACTAATCCTCACTTGAATGGTTCTTTATCACTTGCTACTGAATCAGCTTTAGGTTCAGAGTATAGATAAGTATATAGGAAGATTACTGGCACTAATATATAACCATAGCTAAAACAGAGTTTCCAACATTAACGAAAATATAAAGCTTGAAAGGCTGCAATATTCTCACTGTTAGGATTGAATGCTTCCTTACTGTATTTGTTTTTAAATTTATGTTTGTACACGGGTATATGAACAGGCTGTATAATACCTATAGGTAAGCATATGTGAAAGAAGAAACAAGGATAACAGAGCAGCCTATAACGGGACACTATTTGATGATAGAAAAGACCATATAGTTTAAAGGGAAACTAGCTGAGTAGAAGGGGAGACTAATTTTTAACTTCTTTTGAACCAGGTTTAAGTTTAGAGCACAGATAGGACAACAGGAAGAATAGTGGTACTAATACATAACAATAGTAAAACAGAGTGCCCTACATGAGTGAAAACTGTACTTTGATAAAGTAATACATATAAGTGGGTAAAGAGGTATTATTAAGTTGGAAGAAACGGAAACTACACTAAAAAAAATAATTTAATAGAGTCAAAGAACACTGGGACACTAACGGAAAGTTTGGAACATAACATATCCTTATAGATTAATTAACCCCCCGTTTTTTTTTTTTCTCTCACCACACACTAGGGGATCACACTTACTGGAATAAATAGTAACTCACGTACTGGCACAAGATATATGCACATGTACACATATATATATATATATATATATGGATAAATATATTTAAAAAAATAAGCTTAAATCACCTACCATGTCAGCTAGAAATAAGAACCAAGATAAAAAAAAGTAACAAATCCACTATAGAAGTTTTAGAAGGAGTGGATGAAAACACTACACAGAGCACGAATAATGAAGACTTAGTTAGACAATTAAATTCACTTTTTTCCCCAAAGTTGACTTAATACAAAGTAGTATAAGTGAACTTTCCAATGAAGTTAAATACTTTGCAACTAGAATCACCCACGTGGAACAAAGGGTATCATATCGAAGATAGGGAAATACAAAGGGATCAAATGACTCAAAATATGTCTACTCAGCTAGAAGCAATAAAGGCGAAATTGGAAGATTTGGAAAACCGTACTAGACGGAATAATGTAAGGTTAATAGGTCTGACTGAAGGAATTACAGAAAAAGAGCTGAAAGAGTTCGCGGAAGGTGAACTTCTACAATTATTAAAAATTGACAAAACAGGCCCTAAAATCACGGTGGAAAGAATCCATAGAATAGGTCCCCCAAAGAAGACAGTAAAAGGAGAATACATTAATAGAGCAGTAATTATGAAGGTATTAAATGTTCATGATAAAATCAGGATGTTTAGCGCTTATAGGAAACTAAATAATGAACTAATTTACGAAGGGAAAAAATTATTACTATTCAATGACTATTCAGTTGAAACGTCTAATAAAAGACGAATTATGGCACCATACTGCACAAAACTTATACAAGCAGGCTGGAAAGCTAGATTATTATACCCGGCAAAAATAAATATACAAACTAAGGAGGGTAACAAATTATTTACAGAGGAAACAGAAGTGAAACTTTTCTTGGAAAGCAATCATGAAGGAGACAAAATAAAAACAAACAGAAGTTAGAAAGTAATCGGGAAGAAAGACAGGAGGAGCTAAGTAGCTATTGGGCTAGCTCCCCTAGTTTGTATAGTAAGATGTTTTTATATTATATGATTAAATACTTTCATTTTAACAAAGGAGGTAAGAAGGTAAGAACGACAGAGAAAATATATATGACTCGCCACACTGTGATGCAGCTAAGCAGAACAAAATGGCTTTTAAAATTATATCATGGAATATAGGGGGAATTACATCCCCCATTAAAAGGAAAGCCATACTAAAATGTGCAAGGAAATTAAATGCGGAGATAATTTTCCTCCAAGAAACTCACTTAAAAAGTGAAGAAGCAGTTAAATTAAAAGGAGGGTGGATAAAGGAAGTGATTTTTACCCCATGCAGTAGAAGAAAAAAAGGAGTAGCAATCTTATTTAGTAAAACACTGGACTACAACATAAGTAACATAATATTAGACCAAGATGAGAGATTTATTATCTTATCAATAAAAATTAAAGATAAGGATTATATCCTATGCAACCTATATGGCCCCAATATAGAAGATCAAGGTTTCTGGAGGGACATTAGAGACCAACTAATTGTACATGCAGATAAACCACTCATAATTGGAGGAGATTTTAACCTCACACCAAATTTACTTTTAGATAGACGGAAGGAAGTAGGGGACCCAAATACTAGGAACACAGGAATTAAAGGGAATATAGGGGCTAAAAGGAAAAGGGAAAGCATAATAATTAAAAAATTTAAAAAAGATTTAAATGTACAAGACATATGGAGAATTAGGAACCCAGATAAGCTAGAATTTACTTGTCTTTCTAAATCAAAGCATTCATTATCAAGAATAGATTTTTTTCTTATATCAGAATGCTTGATTAATCGGGTTGAGGATGCTAGGATTGACCTCATTACCTTATCAGATCATGCCCCCATTAGTATTAACATTAATCCACCACACTTAAATCAATCAGGGTCATTCTTCTTCCCAAAATACCTATTAAATAATCCTAAATTTGTTAACTTTTTAAAAGAAAAATGGAAAGAGTATGACAGATTCAACAATAATTATCGGAATAAAACTAATATATATTGGAATGCGGCTAAAGCCGTACTTAGGGGAGAGATCACTTCCTTTATAATTAATATGAAGAGGAAACTTAATTATAGGAAACAGCAGATAACTAAAACTCTAACCAATGCATACATAAGATTCCTAGGCAGTAAAACCAAGGATAACTGGGGAAAATATATCTTAGCAAAGCAGGATAGGGATAATTTTCTCATCCAAAATGAAATTAGTGAAAGTATGAAAAGATGCTCTAAATTTTATCGATTTGGCAACAAATACGGCAGGTCCCTGGCACAAATAGTTAATAATCAGAAAAAAAAATCTACATTTATTTCCAAATTAAAGATAGGAGGCAAGGAGGTAACTAATTTGGAAGAGATTCAAAAAACATTTCAGGAGTATTTTACTAAACTATATGAGCCATTTCATATAGATGAGGCAAGGAAAAATCAATTTTGGGAAACAATAGAAGTCCCAAAAATTGACACAATTCAGTTAAACAAACTTAATGAAAATATCTCGGAGGAGGAAGTAATGCAATCAATTAAAAGTTTAGCTAATAATAAGGCTGCTGGACCTGATGGACTTTTTTAAAAAATATTAAAAAATGAAATTACACCCACAATAACACTTCTTCTTAATAAACTTTGGACAGGACAACTGATGCCCTCTCAAGACTTTAATGAATCCATAATAATTATTATACCTAAACCAGGGAAAGACCCACAATTACTAGAATCATACAGACCAATTTCCCTATTAAATACCGACTATAAGTTAATTACAAGTATAATAGCGAAAAGATTTCAATTGATACTGGGGGGGATTAGTCCATCAGGATCAGACTGGCTTTATGAAAGGGCGCTCATCTAATATTAATTTGAGAAAATTATATATAACAATAGCAGATGTTTGGTATAACAAGAAATATAAGAAAAAAATAGAAGAGGCAGATTTATCAGTAGTAGCTTTAGACGCACATAAAGCCTTCGATTCTATAGTCTGGGACCACATATTCACAACATTAAGCAAATATGGATTTTCCGGGAATTGTTATAACACAATTGAATTACTGTATAGGAAATCCCAAGCGGCCCAAATATAAATAAATGCAAAACAACATCCTTCCCTCTTCTGAGAGGAACTCGGCAAGGGTGCCCACTGTCCCCTTTAATTTTTAACCTGACCCTAGAACCTTTACTAAATGCAATTAGAATAAAGATTCCAGGAATAAATATTAGGGAAACAGAGATTAAAATAGCAGCTTATGCAGATGATCTTTTGATATTTACCAGACAGTCTTCAAGGAATTTTAAAATACTATGTCAATTAATAGATCAGTTTGGGTCATTTTCCGGTTATAAAATTAATAAACACAAATCAGAGGTATTATGGCTGCATAGAAACAAGGATTCAGACATACAGTGCTTTAAGGAAATAAAACATTCAATAGTATACCTGGGCCTAAAATTCTCAGCAGATCCAGAAGAAATATATATTTTAAATATAAAAGAAGCAATTCGTAAATTTGTTGACACTCTTAAAAATTGGGAAACCCTTCCCCTGTCGTTATATGGTAAAATAAACCTTTTAAAAATGGTTGCACTACCTCGCTTACTATATATTTTTCAAAATATCCCCTTATTATTGAAAAAAACAGAAAAGAAGAAAATAAACACTGGTATTAAAACATATTTGTGGGGGAAAAAGAAAGTTAGATTAAATCAGGGAAAATTAACACTCCCAAAAAGACTGGGAGGAATGGCCTTACCAGATATTGGAAATTATAACTTAGTGGCAGTAGGGAAAATTGCCATAGATTGGTTGTTAGATATAGGACATTTCACCATACTAAAGATAGAAAGCCAATTAGCTAAACCATTATACTTGAAAAACTTAGTACATATGGAAAGTAATAAATTACCCATATACATTAAAAGAATAAATTTATTAAAAGATCCAATATTAGCTTGGCATAAAATATGCAATAAACTAAACAAAGATTGCGGTCTCACAATATTTGACTATTAAGGGAAATCAAGAATTCCAATTAGGCTTTCTAACAAATGTTGGCTCAGAATGGGAAGAACACGGTCTAATCAATGTCTCACAATTAATAAATAGGGAAGGGGTTATTCCAAAGGTTATAGAATTTAAGAAAGTTCAGGAACAATTTCAGTGTAAGAAAGAACACTACTACGCATACATACAAATTAGAGACTATTGCTTGAAACTTATGAGAGTACATGGGAAAACATGGGAATATCAAGCATTAAAACCAGTAGTTAGTGCATTTAAAAATAACAATTTCTCCATATCAGGGTTGTATAATATTATCAAACAAACTGAACATAAAGATCAGATAGAGAAAATCACATTAAGATGGAAGGACATGTACTTCCCAAATTTGACAACAGAGATTATGTTAAAAAGCATAAGAACAGTAGAAAAGACTACACTAGCTATGACCCTACGTGAACAGCATGTCAAAATAATTTGGATGACATATATTACACCTGAAACAATGTCTAAATGGGGGAAGGATCAAGATGGATATAAGTGCGAGAAATGTAAAATGAGTAAGGCTAACTTAATACATTGCCTCTGGGCATGCCCTAAACTACAAAGATTCTGGAAAAACAGAATTTATGTTTACCTGATAAATTACTTTCTCCAACGGTGTGTCCGGTCCACGGCGTCATCCTTACTTGTGGGATATTCTCTTCCCCAACAGGAAATGGCAAAGAGCCCAGCAAAGCTGGTCACATGATCCCTCCTAGGCTCCGCCTACCCCAGTCATTCGACCGACGTTAAGGAGGAATATTTGCATAGGAGAAACCATATGATACCGTGGTGACTGTAGTTAAAGAAAATAAATCATCAGACCTGATTAAAAAACCAGGGCGGGCCGTGGACCGGACACACCGTTGGAGAAAGTAATTTATCAGGTAAACATAAATTCTGTTTTCTCCAACATAGGTGTGTCCGGTCCACGGCGTCATCCTTACTTGTGGGAACCAATACCAAAGCTTTAGGACACGGATGAAGGGAGGGAGCAAATCAGGTCACCTAAATGGAAGGCACCACGGCTTGCAAAACCTTTCTCCCAAAAAATAGCCTCAGAAGAAGCAAAAGTATCAAACTTGTAAAATTTGGTAAAAGTGTGCAGTGAAGACCAAGTCGCTGCCCTACATATCTGATCAACAGAAGCCTCGTTCTTGAAGGCCCATGTGGAAGCCACAGCCCTAGTGGAATGAGCTGTGATTCTTTCAGGAGGCTGCCGTCCGGCAGTCTCGTAAGCCAATCTGATGATGCTTTTAATCCAAAAAGAGAGAGAGGTAGAAGTTGCTTTTTGACCTCTCCTGTTACCAGAATAAACAACAAACAAGGAAGATGTTTGTCTAAAATCCTTTGTAGCATCTAAATAGAATTATAGAGCGCGAACAACATCCAAATTGTGCAACAAACGTTCCTTCTTCGAAACTGGTTTCGGACACAAAGAAGGCACGACTATCTCCTGGTTAATGTTTTTGTTAGAAACAACTTTTGGAAGAAAACCAGGTTTAGTACGTAAAACCACCTTATCTGCATGGAACACCAGATAAGGAGGAGAACACTGCAGAGCAGATAATTCTGAAACTCTTCTAGCGGAAGAAATTGCAGCCAAAAACAAAACTTTCCAAGATAATAACTTAATATCAACGGAATGTAAGGGTTCAAACGGAACCCCCTGAAGAACTGAAAGAACTAAGTTGAGACTCCAAGGAGGAGTCAAAGGTTTGTAAACAGGCTTGATTCTAACCAGAGCCTGAACAAAGGCTTGAACATCTGGCACAGCTGCCAGCTCTTTGTGAAGTAACACAGACAAGGCAGAAATCTGTCCCTTCAAGGAACTTGCAGATAATCCTTTCTCCAATCCTTCTTGAAGAAAGGATAGAATCCTAGGAATCTTTACCTTGTCCCAAGGGAATCCTTTAGATTCACACCAACAGATATATTTTTTCCATATTTTGTGGTAAATTTTTCTAGTTACAGGCTTTCTGGCCTGAACAAGAGTATCAATAACAGAATCTGAGAACCCTCGCTTTGATAAGATCAAGCGTTCAATCTCCAAGCAGTCAGCTGGAGTAGGACCAGATTCGGATGTTCGAACGGACCTTGAACAAAAAGGTCTCGTCTCAAAGGTAGCTTCCATGGTGAAGCCGATGACATATTCACCAGATCTGCCTACCAAGTCCTGCGTGGTTACGCAGGAGCTATCAAGATCACCTACGCCCTCTCCTGATTGATCCTGGCTACCAGCCTGGGGATGAGAGGAAACGGCGGGAATACATAAGCTAGGTTGAAGGTCCAAGGTGCTACTAGTGCATCTACTAGAGTCGCCTTGGGATCCCAGGATCTGGACCCGTAGCAAGGAACCTTGAAGTTCTAACGAGAGGCCATCAGATCCATGTCTGGAATGCCCCACAGTTGAGTGATTTGGGCAAAGATTTCCGGATGGAGTTCCCACACCCCCGGATGCAATGTCTGACGAATCAGAAAATCCGCTTCCCAAGTTTCCACTCCTGGGATGTGGATTGCAGACAGGTGGCAGGAGCGAGTCTCCGCCCATTGAATGATTTTGGTCACTTCTTCCATCGCCAGGGAACTCCTTGTTCCCCCCTGATGGTTGATGTACGCAACAGTCGTCATGTTGTCTGATTGAAACCGTATGAACTTGGCCTTTGCTAGCTGAGGCCAAGCCTTGAGAGCATTGAATATCGCTCTCAGTTCCAGAATATTTATCGGTAGAAGAGATTCTTCCCGAGACCAAAGACCCTGAGCTTTCAGGGATCCCCAGACCGCGCCCCAGCCCATCAGACTGGCGTCGGTCATGACAATGACCCACTCTGGTCTGCGGGAGGTCACCCCTTGCGACAGGTTGTCCAGGGACAGCCACCAACGGAGTGAGTCTCTGGTCCTCTGATTTACTTGTATCTTCGGAGACAAGTCGGTATAGTCCCCATTCCACTGACTGAGCATACACAATTGAAATGGTCTTAGATGAATGCGCGCAAAAGGAACTATGTCCATTGCCGCTACCATCAAACCTATCACTTCCATGCACTGTGCTATGGAAGGAAGAGGAACGGAAGGAAGTATCCGACAAGAGTTTAGAAGTTTTGTTTTTCTGGTCTCTGTCAGAAAAAACATAATTTATGTAAGAACTTACCTGATAAATTCATTTCTTTCATATTAACAAGAGTCCATGAGCTAGTGACGTATGGGATATACATTCCTACCAGGAGGGGCAAAGTTTCCCAAACCTTAAAATGCCTATAAATACACCCCTCACCACACCCACAATTCAGTTTAACGAATAGCCAAGAAGTGGGGTGATAAGAAAAAAAGTGCGAAGCATATAAAATAAGGAATTGGAATAATTGTGCTTTATACAAAAAAATCATAACCACCACAAAAAAGGGTGGGCCTCATGGACTCTTGTTAATATGAAAGAAATGAATTTATCAGGTAAGTTATTACATAAATTAGGTTTTCTTTCATGTAATTAACAAGAGTCCATGAGCTAGTGACGTATGGGATAATGACTACCCAAGATGTGGATCTTTCCACACAAGAGTCACTAGAGAGGGAGGGATAAAATAAAGACAGCCAATTCCTGCTGAAAATAATCCACACCCAAAATAAAGTTTAACAAAAAACATAAGCAGAAGATTCAAACTGAAACCGCTGCCTGAAGAACTTTTCTACCAAAAACTGCTTCAGAAGAAGAAAATACATCAAAATGGTAGAATTTAGTAAAAGTATGCAAAGAGGACCAAGTTGCTGCTTTGCAGATCTGGTCAACCGAAGCTTCATTCCTAAACGCCCAGGAAGTAGATACTGACCTAGTAGAATGAGCTGTAATTCTCTGAGGCGGAATTTTACCCGACTCAACATAGGCAAGATGAATTAAAGATTTCAACCAAGATGCCAAAGAAATGGCAGAAGCTTTCTGGCCTTTCCTAGAACCGGAAAAGATAACAAATAGACTAGAAGTCTTACGGAAAGATTTCGTAGCTTCAACATAATATTTCAAAGCTCTAACAACATCCAAAGAATGCAACGATTTCTCCTTAGAATTCTTAGGATTAGGACATAATGAAGGAACCACAATTTCTCTACTAATGTTGTTGGAATTCACAACTTTAGGTAAAAATTCAAAAGAAGTTCGCAACACCGCCTTATCCTGATGAAAAATCAGAAAAGGAGACTCACAAGAAAGAGCAGATAATTCAGAAACTCTTCTAGCAGAAGAGATGGCCAAAAGGAACAAAACTTTCCAAGAAAGTAATTTAATGTCCAATGAATGCATAGGTTCAAACGGAGGAGCTTGAAGAGCTCCCAGAACCAAATTCAAACTCCAAGGAGGAGAAATTGACTTAATGACAGGTTTTATACGAACCAAAGCTTGTACAAAACAATGAATATCAGGAAGAATAGCAATCTTTCTGTGAAAAAGAACAGAAAGAGCGGAGATTTGTCCTTTCAAAGAACTTGCGGACAAACCCTTATCTAAACCATCCTGAAGAAACTGTAAAATTCTCGGTATTCTAAAAGAATGCCAAGAAAAATGATGAGAAAGACACCAAGAAATATAAGTCTTCCAGACTCTATAATATATCTCTCGAGATACAGATTTACGAGCCTGTAACATAGTATTAATCACGGAGTCAGAGAAACCTCTTTGACCAAGAATCAAGCATTCAATCTCCATACCTTTAAATTTAAGGATTTCAGATCCGGATGGAAAAAAAGGACCTTGTGACAGAAGGTCTGGTCTTAACGGAAGAGTCCATGGTTGGCAAGATGCCATCCGGACAAGATCCGCATACCAAAACCTGTGAGGCCATGCCGGAGCTATTAGCAGAACAAACGAGCATTCCCTCAGAATCTTGGAGATTACTCTTGGAAGAAGAACTAGAGGCGGAAAGATATAGGCAGGATGATACTTCCAAGGAAGTGATAATGCATCCACTGCCTCCGCCTGAGGATCCCGGGATCTGGACAGATACCTGGGAAGTTTCTTGTTTAGATGAGAGGCCATCAGATCTATCTCTGGGAGCCCCCACATTTGAACAATCTGAAGAAATACCTCTGGGTGAAGAGACCATTCGCCCGGATGCAACGTTTGGCGACTGAGATAATCCGCTTCCCAATTGTCTACACCTGGGATATGAACCGCAGAGATTAGACAGGAGCTGGATTCCGCCCAAACCAAAATTCGAGATACTTCTTTCATAGCCAGAGGACTGTGAGTCCCTCCTTGATGATTGATGTATGCCACAGTTGTGACATTGTCTGTCTGAAAACAAATGAACGATTCTCTCTTCAGAAGAGGCCAAAACTGAAGAGCTCTGAAAACTGCACGGAGTTCCAAGATATTGATCGGTAATCTCACCTCCTGAGATTCCCAAACTCCTTGTGCCGTCAGAGATCCCCACACAGCTCCCCAACCTGTGAGACTTGCATCTGTTGAAATTACAGTCCAGGTCGGAAGAACAAAAGAAGCCCCCTGAATTAAACGAAGGTGATCTGTCCACCACGTTAGAGAGTGTCGAACAATCGGTTTTAAAGATATTAATTGATATATCTTCGTGTAATCCCTGCACCATTGGTTCAGCATACAGAGCTGAAGAGGTCGCATGTGAAAACGAGCAAAGGGGATCGCGTCCGATGCAGCAGTCATAAGACCTAGAATTTCCATGCATAAGGCTACCGAAGGGAATGATTGAGACTGAAGGTTTCGACAAGCTGTAATCAATTTTAGACGTCTCTTGTCTGTTAAAGACAGAGTCATGGACACTGAATCTATCTGAAAACCCAGAAAGGTTACCCTTGTTTGAGGAATCAAAGAACTTTTTGGTAAATTGATCCTCCAACCATGATCTTGAAGAAACAACACAAGTCGATTCGTATGAGACTCTGCTAAATGTAAAGACTGAGCAAGTACCAAGATATCGTCCAAATAAGGAAATACCACAATACCCTGTTCTCTGATTACAGACAGAAGGGCACCGAGAATCTTTGTGAAAATTCTTGGAGCTGTAGCAAGGCCAAACGGTAGAGCCACAAATTGGTAATGCTTGTCTAGAAAAGAGAATCTCAGGAACTGATAATGATCTGGATGAATCGGAATATGCAGATATGCATCCTGTAAATCTATTGTGGACATATAATTCCCTTGCTGAACAAAAGGCAATATAGTCCTTACAGTTACCATCTTGAACGTTGGTATCCTTACATAACGATTCAATAATTTTAGATCCAGAACTGGTCTGAAGGAATTCTCCTTCTTTGGTACAATGAAGAGATTTGAATAAAACCCCATCCCCTGTTCCGGAACTGGAACTGGCATAATTACTCCAGCCAACTCTAGATCTGAAACACAATTCAGAAATGCTTGAGCTTTCACTGGATTTACTGGGACATGGGAAAGAAAAAATCTCTTTGCAGGAGGTCTCATTTTGAAACCAATTCTGTACCCTTCTGAAACAATGTTCTGAATCCAAAGATTGTGAACAGAATTGATCCAAATTTCTTTGAAAAAACGTAACCTGCCCCCTACCAGCTGAACTGGAATGAGGGCCGTACCTTCATGTGAACTTAGAAGCAGGCTTTGCCTTTCTAGCAGGCTTGGATTTATTCCAGACTGGAGATGGTTTCCAAACTGAAACTGCTCCTGAGGACGAAGGATCAGGCTTTTGTTCTTTGTTGAAACGAAAGGAACGAAAACGATTGTTAGCCCTGTTTTTACCTTTAGACTTTTTATCCTGTGGTAAAAAAGTTCCTTTCCCACCAGTAACAGTTGAAATAATAGAATCCAACTGAGAACCAAATAATTTGTTTCCCTGGAAAGAAATGGAAAGTAGAGTTGATTTAGAAGCCATATCAGCATTCCAGGTCTTAAGCCATAAAGCTCTTCTGGCTAAGATAGCCAGAGACATAAACCTAACATCAACTCTAATAATATCAAAAAATGGCATCACAGATGAAATTATTAGCATGCTGGAGAAGAATAATAATATCATGAGAATCACGATTTGTTACTTGTTGCGCTAGAGTTTCCAACCAAAAAGTTGAAGCTGCAGCAACATCAGCCAATGATATAGCAGGTCTAAGAAGATTACCTGAACATAGATAAGCTTTTCTTAGAAAAGATTCAATTTTTCTATCTAAAGGATCCTTAAACGAGGTACCATCTGACGTAGGAATGGTAGTACGTTTAGCAAGGGTAGAAATAGCCCCATCAACTTTAGGGATTTTGTCCCAAAATTCTAACCTGTCAGGCGGAACAGGATATAATTGCTTAAAACGTTTAGAAGGAGTAAATGAATTACCCAATTTATCCCATTCCTTGGAAATTACAGCAGAAACAGCATTAGGAACAGGAAAGACTTCTGGAATAACCGCAGGAGCTTTAAAAACCTTATCCAAATGTATAGAATTAGTATCAAGAGGACTAGAATCCTCTATTTCTAAAGCAATTAGTACTTCTTTAAGTAAAGAGCGAATAAATTCCATCTTAAATAAATATGAAGATTTATCAGCATCAATCTCTGAGATAGAATCCTCTGAACCAGAAGAGTCCAAAGAATCAGAATGATGGTGTTCATTTAAAAATTCATCTGTAGAGAGAGAAGATTTAAAAGACTTTTTACGTTTACTAGAAGGAGAAATAACAGACAAAGCCTTCTTTATGGATTCAGAAACAAAATCTCTTATGTTATCAGGAACATTCTGCACCTTAGATGTTGAGGGAACTGCAACAGGCAATGGTACATCACTAAAGGAAATATTATCTGCTTTAACAAGTTTGTCATGACAATTATTACAAACAACAGCTGGAGGAATAGCTACCAAAAGTTTACAGCAGATACACTTAGCTTTGGTAGATCCAGCAGGCAGTGGTTTTCCTGTAGTATCTTCTGGCTCAGATGCAACGTGAGACATCTTGCAATATGTAAGAGAAAAAACAACATATAAAGCAAAATAGATCAAATTCCTTATAAGACAGTTTCAGGAATGGGAAAAAAATGCCAAACATCAAGCTTCTAGCAACCAGAAGCAAATGAAAAATGAGACTGAAATAATGTGGAGACAAAAGCGACGCCCATATTTTTTAGCGCCAAATAAGACGCCCACATTATTTGGCGCCTAAATGCTTTTGGCGCCAAAAATGACGCCACATCCGGAACGCCGACATTTTTGGCGCAAAATAACGTCAAAAAATGACGCAACTTCCGGCAACACGTATGACGCCGGAAACGGAAAATAATTTTTGCGCCAAAAAAGTCCGCGCCAAGAATGACGCAATAAAATGAAGCATTTTCAGCCCCCGCGAGCCTAACAGCCCACAGGGAAAAAAGTCAAATTTTTGAGGTAAGAAAAAATATGATAATTCAATGCATAATCCCAAATATGAAACTGACTGTCTGGAAATAAGGAAAGTTGAACATTCTGAGTCAAGGCAAATAAATGTTTGAATACATATATTTAGAACTTTATAAATAAAGTGCCCAACCATAGCTTAGAGTGTCACAGAAAATAAGACTTACTTACCCCAGGACACTCATCTACATGTTTGTAGAAAGCCAAACCAGTACTGAAACGAGAATCAGTAGAGGAAATGGTAAATATAAGAGTATATCGTCGATCTGAAAAGGGAGGTAAGAGATGAATCTCTACGACCGATAACAGAGAACCTTATGAAATAGACCCCGTAGAAGGAGATCACTGCATTCAATAGGCAATACTCTCTTCACATCCCTCTGACATTCACTGCACGCTGAGAGGAAAACCGGGCTCCAACTTGCTGCGGAGCGCATATCAACGTAGAATCTAGCACAAACTTACTTCACCACCTCCCTTGGAGGCAAAGTTTGTAAAACTGATTTGTGGGTGTGGTGAGGGGTGTATTTATAGGCATTTTAAGGTTTGGGAAACTTTGCCCCTCCTGGTAGGAATGTATATCCCATACGTCACTAGCTCATGGACTCTTGTTAATTACATGAAAGAAATCCTCATTTCTAAGGAGTCTATTATTGTTCCCAAGAAGGGAACTCTTGTCGACGGAGATAGAGAACTCTTTTCCACGTTCACTTACCATCCGTGAGATCTGAGAAAGGCCAGGACTATGTCCGTGTGAGCCTTTGCTTGAGGAAGGGACGACGCTTGAATCAGAATGTCGTCCAAGTAAGGTACTACAGCAATGCCCCTTGGTCTTAGCACCGCCAGAAGGGACCCTAGTACCTTTGTGAAAATCCTTGGAACAGTGGCTAATCCGAAAGGAAGCGCCACGAACTGGTAATGCTTGTCCAGGAATGCGAACCTTAGGAACCGATGATGTTCCTTGTGGACAGGAATATGTAGATACGCATCCTTTAAATCCACCGTGGTCAAGAATTGACCTTCCTGGATGGAAGGATTGTTCGAATGGTTTCCATTTTGGACGATGGAACCTTGAGAAACTTGTCTAGGATCTTGAGATCTAAGATTGGTCTGAACGTTCCCTCTTTTTTGGGAACTACGAACAGATTGGAGTAGAACCCCATCCCTCGTTCTTTTAATGGAACAGGATGAATCACTTCCAGAAGATAACCTTGGAAGACTATTTCTAGCGCCCAAGGATCCAGAACATCTCTTGCCCAAGCCTGAGTGAAGAGAGAGAGTCTGCCCCCCACCAAATCCGGTCCCGGATCGGGGGCCCGCATCTCATGCTGTCTTGGGAGCAGTGGCAGGTTTCTTGGCCTGCTTTCCTTTGTTCCAGCCTTGCCTTGGTCTCCAGGCTGGATTGGCTTGAGAAGTATTACCCTCCTGCTTAGAGGACGTAGCACTTGGGGCTGGTCCGGTTCTGCGAAAGGGATGAAAATTAGGTTTATTTTTGGCCTTGAAAGACCTATTCTGAGGAAGGGCGTGGCCCTTGCCCCCAGTGATATCAGAGATAAACTCTTTCAAGTCAGGGCCAAACAGTGTTTTCCCCTTGAAAGGAATGTCAAACAATTTGTTCTTGGAAGACGCATCCGCTGACCAAGATTTTAACCAAAGCGCTCTGCGCGCCACAATAGCAAACCCAGAATTTTTCGCCGCTAATCTAGCCAATTGCAAGGTGGCGTCTAGGGTGAAAGAATTAGCCAAATTAAGAGCACGAATTCTGTCCATAATCTCCTCATAAGAAGAAGAAGAATTACTAATAATCGCCTTTTCTAGCTCATCGCACCAGAAACACGCGGCTGTAGTGACAGGGACAATGCATGCAATTGGTTGTAGAAGGTAACCTTGCTGAACAAACATCTTTTTTAGCAAACCTTCTAATTTTTTATCCATAGGATCTTGGAAAGCACAACTATCTTCTATGGGTATAGTGGTGCGCTTGTTTAGAGTAGAAACCGCCCCCTCGACCTTGGGGACTGTCTGCCATAAGTCCTTTCTAGGGTCGACTATAGGAAACAATTTTTTAAATATGGGGGGAGGTACGAAAGGTACACCGGGCCTGTCCCATTCTTTATTAACAATGTACGCCACCCGCTTGAGTATAGGAAAAGCTTCGGGGGGCCCCGGGGCCTCTAGGAACTTGTCCATTTTACATAGTGTTTCTGGAATGACCAGATAATCACAATCATCCAAATTGGATAACACCTCCTTAAGCAGAACGCGGAGATGTTCCAACTTAAAATTAAAAGTAATCACATCAGGTTCAGCTTGTTGAGAAATTTTTCCTGAATCTGAAATTTCTCCCTCAGACAAAACCTCCCTGGCCCCCTCAGACTGGTGTAGGGGCCCTTCAGAAACAATATCATCAGCGGCCTCATGCTCTTCAGTATTTTCTAAAACAGAGCAGTCGCGCTTTCGCTGACAAGTGGGCATATTGGCTAAAATGTTTTTGATAGAATTATCCATTACAGCCGTTAATTGTTGCATAGTAAGGAGTATTGGCACGCTAGATGTACTAGGGGCCTCCTGTATGGGCAAAACTGGTGTAGACGAAGGAGGGGATGATGCAGTACCATGCTTACTCCCCTCACTTGAGGAATCATCTTGGGCATCATTTTTACTAAATTTATTATGACATAAATCACATCTATTTAAATGAAAAGGAACCTTGGCTTCCCCACAGTCAGAACACAATCTATCTGGTAGTTCAGACATGTTAAACAGGCATAAACTTGATAACAAAGCACAAAAAACGTTTTAAAATAAAACCGTTACTGTCACTTTAAATTTTAAACTGAACACACTTTATTACTGCAATTGCGAAAAAGTATGAAGGAATTGTTCAAAATTCACCAAAATTTCACCACAGTGTCTTAAAGCCTTAAAATTATTGCACACCAAATTTGGAAGCTTTAACCCTTAAAATAACGGAACCGGAGCCGTTTTTATATGTAACCCCTTTACAGTCCCTGGAATCTGCTTTGCTGAGACCCAACCAAGCCCAAAGGGGAATACGATACCAAATAATGCCTTCAGAAAGACTTTTCTATGTATCAGAGCTCCACACACATGCAGCTGCATGTCATGCTGTTCTCAAAAACAAGTGCGCCATACCGGCGCGAAAATGAGGCTCTGACTATGATTAGGGAAAGCCCCAATAGAATAAAGTGTCTAAAACAGTGCCTGCCGATATTATTTTACAAAAAATACCCAGATTAAATGATTCCTCAAGGCTAAATATGTGTAAATATGATCGATTTAGCCCAGAAAATGTCTACAGTCTTAATAAGCCCTTGTGAAGCCCTTATTTACTGTGTGAATAAAAATGGCTTACCGGATCCCATAGGGAAAATGACAGCTTCCAGCATTACATCGTCTTGTTAGAATGTGTCATACCTCAAGCAGCAAAAGACTGCACACTGTTCCCCCAACTGAAGTTAATTCCTCTCAACAGTCCTGTGTGGAACAGCCATGGATTTTAGTAACGGTTGCTAAAATCATTTTCCTCATACAAACAGAAATCTTCATCTCTTTTCTGTTTCAGAGTAAATAGTACATACCAGCACTATTTTAAAATAACAAACTCTTGATTGAATAATAAAAACTACAGTTAAACACTAAAAAACTCTAAGCCATCTCCGTGGAGATGTTGCCTGTACAACGGCAAAGAGAATGACTGGGGTAGGCGGAGCCTAGGAGGGATCATGTGACCAGCTTTGCTGGGCTCTTTGCCATTTCCTGTTGGGGAAGAGAATATCCCACAAGTAAGGATGACGCCGTGGACCGGACACACCTATGTTGGAGAAATTGTGTTTTTTTGGGCTAACAGAATTTGTAAGATACACCTGGTATTACAAGCAGACCATGTTATATTTTTAAGCTTTAAAAAGACGGAAGCTACACAGTGTAAAACCTTCCTCTCAATGTTAATTATTCTAAGTAGGAATTTGATTCTTAAAAGGTGGAAGAGTGAAAGGGCACCTACACTTAGAGAATTAAAAACTATTGTGCAGAAACAATTCTTGATCGAGCAGAATGATATTTGGCATAATCTAGAGATAAACGTGGGTAGATTCTTCGAAAAATGGAAATTCTGGATTAAGACACAGGATAGAAATATACAAAAGGACCTTATTTCCAGATTTGAAAATACTATATATATAATGGAGAGTAGGCTCAGAGGAGAGTGGTTATGAATTGGGTAGGAGAAGTGATAGTCAGTTATACAAGAGCCTATGAGAATTTTATTTCAATATTTTTTTCTTCTGCCCTTTTTTTTTGTTGTGTTTGTTCAATTATAGATAAAGAAGTTATAATGGGGAGGGAATAATAGTATAAACATGTTTGTTTAGCAGACAAGAATTGTTATCTCCTTCTTCCTTTGTGATGAAACGCAAGTCTGTATATTTATGTTAAAACATCAATAAAAATTATAATTAAAGGAAGGAACCACAATCTCCTGATTGATGTTATGATCAGACACCACCTTTGAAGAAAACCCAAATGGGAACATAGGACAGCCTTATCCGTGTGGAAACTCTGCGTGTCGACGCAATAGCCAATAGAAAGAGAACCTTCCAGGACAACAATTTAATGTCAACCGAATGCATAAGGTCACACAGAGACTATTGGAAAAACTTAAAAACAAGATTCAAACTCCAAGGTGGAGCGTTAGATCTAAACACAGGTCTAATCCTGATTAGAGCCTTAAAGGATTGCACATCAGGGAGCTCTCTCTTGTGTAGCAAAACAGAAAGGACCGAAATCTGTCCCCGCACGGAACTGGCAGAAAGGCCCTTCTCAAGACGAAAGGAAAGAATCCTGGCAGCCTTAACCTTATGCCAGGCGAAACAACATTCTTCACACTAGAAGAAGTAAGCTCTCCACACCTTATGATAGATGCAACGAGTAACAGGCTTATGAGTCTGAATGAGAAACCTCTCTTGGCTAAGACTAAGCGTTCAAGCCTTCAGAGCATTGAAGATCGCTCAAAGTTCCAAAATGTTGATCGGAAGGAGGGATTCCTCTCAATTCCATAGACCCTGTGCCTTCCTGGAACCCCAAACAGCTCCCCATCCTGAGACTTGCGTCCGTAGTCAAAATCTCCCAGGATGGTCTCAAGAAGAATTGCCCTTGGGACAGGTGATCTGGACAGAGCCACCAAGAGAGCGATTCTCTCCACCGGTTATCCAGAGAAATCTGTTGAGACAGATCCGAATGATCGCCGGTCCACTGTCACAGCATGCACAGCTTAAGTGGTCTAAGATAGAATCTGATGAAAGGAATGATGTCCATGCTGGACACCATGAGACCAATCACCTCCATACACCAAGCTACAGAGTGCCTTAAGGAGGTCTGGAGGGCAAGACAAGCAGAAGTTAGCTTGTAACGTCTCTGGTCTGTAAGGAATATCCTCATGGATATGGAATCTATTATAGTACCCAGGAATTACACCCTGGTACTGGGAATAAGAGTACTCTTTTCTAAGTTTATCTTCCATCCATTAGATTGAAGAAGAAATAGAAGAGCTTTCAAACGGCTTGAACCAGAATATTGTCGAAGTATGGCGCTACTGCTATACCTCTGGTTCTGGCCACTGCAAGCAAAGCCCCTAGAACCTTTGTAAAAACTCTTGGAGCAGTAGCTAGACCAAGCAGAAGTGCAATAAACTGGAAGTGCTGGTCCAGGAACGCAAACCTTAGGAACTTCAAGTGTTCCTTGTGTATTGGTACATGAAGGTAAGCATCCTTCAGATCTATCATGGTCATGTACTGTCCTTCCTGAACCAAGGGAAGGATGGACCTTATTGTCTCCATCTTGAACGAGGACAGATAGGAATTCGTTTAAGCACTTTAGGTCCAGAATCGTGCGGAATGTTCCCTCCTTCTGACCACAAAAAGTTTTGAGTAGTATCCCAGACCTCTTTCTGCAAGAGGTACCGGGACAAAGACTCCTAGGGAGGAGAGATCCCTCACGCACCCTAGAAAAGCCTCTCTTTTTTCTGGCCTTGAAGACAGGTTTGACAAGAGGAATCTGCTCCTGGGTGGATGAGACTTTAAGCCTATCCTGTATTCCCGAGCAATGACCTTCAGGACCCACGGGTCTTGCACGTCCCCAAACCAAGCTTCCAAAAAGAGTGACAGTCTGCCCCCTACAGGATCCAGAGCCGGATCGGGGGCCTCCCCTTCATGCAGACTGTGTCGGCGGGCTTCTTGTTCTGCTTGGATTTATTTCAGGACTGAGCCGGCTTCCAAGTCCCCTTGGATTGCTCAGGCTTTGCAGAGGGTTGCTGACGTTGGTATTTAACCAAACAAAAGGAACTCAAATTAGAACCTTGTCCCTTAGGTTTGTTCCTTTTATACTGTGGTAAAAAGGCACCTTTGCCTCCAGTAACCGTGGAGATAATCAAGTTCAGGCCTGGACAAAATAGAATCTTTCCCTTAAATGGGAGGGAAAGAAGTCTTGACTTCTAAGACATGTCCCCAAACCAGGACTTCAGCCCGAATGCCCTACAGGCTTCAACAGAAAAACCTGAAGCCTTAGCATTCCGGCGAATAAGCTGCATATTTGCATCACAAATAAAAGAATTAGCCACCCTTAAGGCCTTAATTCTTTCCTGGATCACGTCGAGGGGACCCTTCACCTCGAGCAACTCAGATAAGGAGTCGCACCAGTAGGAAGCCGCTCCAGCAACTGCAGCAACAGCCACACTGCCAGTTGAAACAAATATCCCATATGTTGAAACATCTTTCTTAACAGAGGTTCTATTTTCTTATCCATGGGCTCTTTAAACTAACTATCCTCAAGCGGGACAGTAGTGTGTTTAGCAAGCGTGAAGCTAGTGCCATCCACCTAGATAAAAACAGCACCTTTATACCTCCAATGGCTGGGGCACTCACCACCTCCTATGACCCAGGCCTAAGAGGAAATCAGTGTAACCACATCAGGTCACATGGGGCACAATGCAGGACCGCCCCTGCTATCAGGAAAAAGCGCGCCAAGCCTTTTAGGCTGAGCAGCTTCCAAAAACAAAAGTAAAAATCTGTACGTTCAAACATCTGCTTGAGCCTCATCTCACACATGTCGCAGCATAATCATAATAGAAAGAAAATTATGTGATTAATCCCCCCTGTTCAATAATCCCCCTCCAGAGATATTAACCCTTGATTCCATACAGATAAAAAGAGTCACACTGTGACCCTGTCTTCTTGCGTTATCTGTGTATAAAAAATGAAAACCATTAGTGCTGCAACAACTAATCAATTTCATCGATAATCGATTATGAAAATAGTTGTCAACAAATCTCAATCGATTAGTTGGTCTGCGATTAGTTGGGCTGTCCTTAGTGCTTTTGACTTTTTTTTCTTTTTTTTTTAATAAATTGTGATATGTACCATTGCATATAGATAGTTAAGATATGAAATCCAGGCTTACTTTGTTAAGAGGCACCTTGCATTGGTAGGGCTAACAAATATAAATATCCCACCTTGTTGAAATTGTCAAAACCCTACTTATGCATCTCAAGCACCTCAACACAATCTGAGAGTCTCTTCTTTGATGCAGGCAAAATAGCTTGGATTTTATTTTAAATAAAGGAAAGAAAATTTATGCTTACCTGATAAATTTGTTTCTTTTTAGACACGAGTCCACGGATTTCATCCTTACTTGTGGGATATTCACCTCCCTTCCCTCCCACTCCAGTCATTCAACAGAAGTTAGGAAGAGAAAGGAAAAGCCAAGGTGCAGAAGTGTCTGAAGTTTACAAAAAATAATAACCTGTCTCAGAGAACAGGGCGGGCCGTGGACTCATCGTGTCTAAAAAGAAACAAATTTATCAGGTAAGCATACATTTTCTTTTCTTTTTAAAGACACGATGAGTCCACGGATTTCATCCTTACTTGTGTGATACATTACCAAAGCTAGAGTACACGGATAAAAATGGAGGGACAAGACAGGGAACTTAAACGAAAGGCACCACTGCTTGAAGAACCTTTCTCCCAGAAAAAGCGTTAATAGAGGACCAAGTAGCATCCTTGCAAATCAGTACTACAGAAGTCACATCTTTGAATGTCCATGAGGAAGCAACAGCCCTAGTGGAATGAACTGTACCTCTCTTTCAGGAGGCTGCTGTCCAGCAGTCACATACGCAAAACGGATGAAACTCATCAGCCAAAAGAAAGAGATAGCCGTAGCTTTCTGACCTTTATGTATTCCAAATAAAACGACAAACAGAGAAGACGACTGACGAAAGTCCTTAAATCGCTTGTAAATAAAATTTCAAAGCACGGACCACGTCCAAATTGTGCAAAGGACATTCCTTTTGAGAAGGAAGATAAGGACACAAGGAAGGAACAACAATCTCCTAATTAATGTTCCTGTTTGAAACAACCTTAGGAAGAAACCCTAGGTTAGTACGCAAAACTACCTTATCCGAAAGAAAAATAAGGTAAGAAAAATAAGGTAAGGAAAAAAGTATTGCAATGCCGAAAGTTCAGACACTCTTCGAGCTGAAGAAATGGCAACAAGAAATAAAACTGTCCAAGATAACTTAGTATCTAGGGACTGCATAAGTTCAAACTAGAGCTGCAACAACTAATCGCCATAATAGATTATGAAAATAGTTGTCAACGAATCTCATAATCGATTAGTTGGTTTGCAATTAGTTGGTCTGTGCACAACACCAGCTGCTTCACTCCAATGAACTCCTGCATATGGTATTGTGTTTTATGGTTATGTCCTTAGCCTAAAGGCTAAATCTACAGACGTCTACTTTTCACTTTTTCAGGACAGTATACGTTTACAACTAACCCTGGCTTATGTGCAACCCAGATATAATAGTCATCATTTGGATTGTTTATATTAAATCTGGTGATTTGGAACAATGCTTTTCATGATATAGTGCCAAGCTTGTTGTTTACACCTTGCCCCTAGATTGATGGGAGTTATTTAAATTGATGTGCACTATTATCTGTTTGCACAATTATTAGCGTATTGTTTGCTATTGCTGATTATATGTACTGTATAAATAAATATGTAAGGCTTTGTCCTGTTATTGATATACAGCCCTTAGCGCTTTTGATTTTGTTTTTTATTGTTTTTTTATATTTTTAATAAATTGTGATAATATGTACCAGATTCAACCTTTATAAGTATATATTCGTTATTTTTAGAGCAGACTAGATATTTCCCCTAACCTTATAGCTGGTCATTTACCATTGCATATATATTCAAGATATTTTTATGTTAGAATGAAGTCAAGGGTTACTTTATTGAAAAGCCCCTTGCCAAGGTAGAAAACACTTAGCATTGGTGAAGAGCTAACAAAGATAAATATCCCACTTTGGTGAAATTGGCAAAACCCTACTTATACACCTCAACAGCCTTTTCTCTGCTGCAGGAAATATAGCTGCAAACAGAGAACAAGCCTTAGCCAGAAGCATGTGGACATGTTGAGATTTTTGCATTTCAATGCAAAGTTTCTGAAAGAGTGAATAACAGAATGTTAACAGTGATAGTCTAACTCTTTCTAGTTCTACCTCTTTTCAAACAGTTTGTGGTTTTGTTTGGTTTGATTATAAAACTGTGCTCTGCTGCTTAAAAATTGAAGAAACAGTTGTGTTAATGTAAAGTTTTAGTCTGAAGTGTATATTTGTAACACTCATTATGTGGATTTTATTTAAAACATAGAAAACTATTATTGATTCTCTTTTTATCCGATTAGTCGATTAATTGAAAAAATAATCGGCCGATTAATCGATTATTAAAATAATAGTTAGTTGCAGCCCTAGTTCAAACGGAACCCCTTGAAGAACATTAATAACTAAATTCAGACTCCATGGAGGAGTAATTGGTTTAAACACAGGCCTGATTCTAACCAAAGCCTGACAAAAGGATCGAACGTCTTGGACATCTGCCAGACGTTTGAGTAACAAAATAGACAAGGCAGAGATCTGAACCCTTTAGGGAACTTGCCGATAAACCCTTCTCCAATCCTTCTTGGAAAAGAATCCTGGGAATCCTAACTCTACTTCATGAGTAGCTCTTGGATTCACACCAATAAAGATATTTACGCCATATCTCGTGGAAATTTTTTCTAGTCACAGGTTTATGAGCCTGGATTATGGACTCTATGACCGAATCAGAAAAACCATCGCTTGGATAGGATTAAAAGGGACAGTCTAGTATAAATTAAACTTTCATTATTTAGATAGGACTTAATTTTAATAAACTTTCACATTTACTTTTATCATCATTTTCTCTTGGTATTCTTAGTTTAAACTAAAAATAGGTGGGCTCATATGCTAATTTCTAAGCCTAGGAGGGCTGCCTCTTATCACATGCTTTTTAAATCTCTTTTCAACACAATGAGACAGAAAGTACACATGGGCCATATAGATAACACTGTGTTCAAGCACAGGGGGTTATTTAAGATTTAGCACAAAACAATGCTAACTGCAAGACAATAGATAATAAACAGTCACAGTCATGTGATCAGGGGGCTAGAAGAAGGTTCCTAGATACAAGGTAATCACAGAGGTAAAAAGTATATTAATATAACTGTGTTGGTTATGCAAAACTGGGGAATGGGTAATGAAGGGATTATCTATCTTTTAAAACAATAACAATTCTATGGTAGACTGTCCCTTTAAGCGTTCAATCTCCAAGTAGTCCCCTTCAGAGAAACTAGATTTAGGTGAAGGAAGGGCCCTTGAATGAGAAGGTCCTTCCTCAACAGAAGTCTCCCAGGTGGCAGGGATGACATGCCCACCAGAGCTGCATACCAAATCCTGAGAGGTCACGTAGGAACAAGGCGGATCACTGATGCCCTCTCCTGGGTGATTCTGGCAACGACTCAAGGAAGAAGCGCAAACAGAGAAAATAGGTATGCAAGATTGAAAGACCAAGGAACTGCCAGAGCATCCATCAGTTCTGCCTGGGGATCCCTGAACCTCGACCCGTATCTCGAGAGTTAGGTATTCTAACGGGATGCCATGAGATACAACTCCGTCCGACACCATTTGAGAATCAGGTTGAAACACTTCCGGATGGAGTTCCCACTCTCCCGGATGAAAAAAAACGCCTCCCAATTGTCAACCCCAGGAATAAGGATCGCTGACAGATGACAAGAATGGGCCTCCGCCCACCGAATAATCTCAGCTATCTCTGTCAACAACAAGGAACTCCTCGCTCCTCCTTGATGAAGTCACCAACATCATTTTGATCGACTGGAACCAGAGAAACTGGACCGAGGCTACTGAGGCCAGATCAGAAGAACATGGTAGATCGTTCTCAGCTCCAGAATGTTTATAGGCAGATAAGACTCTGGCTGAGTCCAAACCCCCTGAGCCTGTAGGGCTGGCGTCTGTTGACACAAATACCCAAGATGGTCTGAGAAAACAAGTTCCCTGGGAACCAGAGCCAACTACCATTGAAGAGAATCCCTTGTCTCCTGCTCCAGTAGTATTCGAGGAGACAAATCTGTATAATCTCAGACCCATTACATGAGCATGTTAAACTGCAGAGGTCTGAGATGGAACCGAGCAAACGGGATTATATCCATTGCCGCCACCATCAGCACGGTTACCTCCTTGCACTGAGTCACTGAAGGCCGAGGAATGGACTGAACAACTAAACAAGTATCAATAATCTCTGATTTCCTAACATTCCGTTAGCAAAATCGAACTGATATGGAATCCAAATTCATCTTCCACCCGTAAGAACACGGGAAGGATAACACCAAATCCGTGTGAAATCTTACTAGCTGTAAAGATGGCGCCTGGACTAAAAATGTTATCCAGATAGGACGCCACTGCAATGCCACATAACCGAAGCACCGCCAACAGCGCTCCCAGAGCCTTTGTGAAAACTCTGAGAGCTGATGCAAAACCGAAAATAAGAGCCACGAACTGGAAGCGTTTTGTGAATGGCACCTGAATGTACGCATCCTTAAAAACATAAATTGACCCTCTTGGATCAGTTGAAGAATGGAACGATAGTTTCCATCTAGAAGGACGGTACTCTTAAAAACTTGATTAGACTCTTGAGATATAAAATTGGCTTGAAGGTCCCTCTTCTTGGGAACCATGAAAGAATGGAATAAAATCCCAAACCCTGTTCTTGCACCGGAACAGAAATGATCACTCCCGGGATGGACAGGTCTCTTACGCAGTGAATGCCTCTCTGTGTCTGGAGTGCAGACAATCCTAAAAACAGAGACCTGTATCCCTGGGAAACAATCTCTATTGCCCAGGGATCCTGAACCTCTCGAAGCCAAGCCTGAGGAAGTCTACCCCCTGCAAGATCCGGTCCTGGATCGGGAGCATGCCCTTCATGCTGTCCTTGATTCAACAGCAGGCTTTTTGGCCTTATTCCCAGATTGAGAGGGCCTCCAAGCAGGTTTAGTCCATTCATGTTTGGAGGCAGTAGAAGAAAAATTACCCTTGAAGGTTTGAAAGGAACGAAATTACTCTGTCGTCCTTTTTCCGTATCCTGAGGGGGAAGGAGATCCTTACCTCCCGAGATATCAGAGATAATCTCTGACAAGCCAGGTCCAAACAAGGTCTGCCCCTTGTAAGGAATAGCTAAAAATTATGAATGAATGTACTGGGTACCTGTAAAGTACGTCTAATCACCCATAAGGGTTCTCAAGGCGCTGCTCATCTGGTCAACCTCAGAAGGATGAAACGTTGAATGGACCTCGCAGAGGACCGAACCTGCAACCCTTGGGTCACAACAGGACTGAGCCACCATGCCTTAGCATGCTGAGCTATCTGAAAGGTACAGAAGCTTAGACTTAAAGGACACAACCGCAAACCAAGGCTCTAACCATAAGGCTCTGCGAGCTAGATAAGGAAACCCAAAATCTTGACTCCCAGTTTAAATAACTTTAAGGGAAGCATCCGGAATAAAGGGATTAGCCAGTTTATGGGCGTTTAACCTATCCTGGATATCAATCAAAGAAGTTTCTGTCCTGATAGAATCAGGCCCCACCTAAACCAATATGCTGCCGCACTAGTGACGGTAGCAATACCCACAGATGGCAGCAATTGTAAGCCCTGAAGTACAAAATCATTTCTTTTTTTAAACTATGGTTGAGGAGTCCAATGTAGCTAAAAAGGAAATTTATGCTTACCTGATAAATTGATTTCTTCTACGATACGACGAGTCCACGGATTTCATCCTTACTTGTGGGATATTATCCTCCTGCTAACAGGAAGTGGCAAAGAGCACCACAGCAGAGCTGTATATATAGCTCCTCCCTTCCCTCCACCCGAAGTCATTCGACCGAAGGTTTTAGGAAGAGAAAGGAAAAGCTAAAAGGTACAGAGGTGACTTAAGTTGTTAAAAAAAATATATATATATAATCTGTCTTAAAATGACAGGGAGGGCCGTTGACTTGCCGTATCGTAGAAGAAATAAATTCATCAGGTAAGCATAAATTTCCTTTTCTTCTACAAGATATGACGAGTCCACGGATTTCATCCTTACTTGTGGGATACAATATCAAAGCTACAGGACACGGATGAAAGGGAGGGACAAGACAGAGACCTAAACAGAAGGCACGACTGCTTGAAGAACCTTTCTCCCAAAAGAGCCTCTGAAGAAGCAAAAGTAACAAATTTGGAAAATTTGGAAAAAGTATGAAGGGACGACCAGGTCGCAGCCTTACAAATCTGTTCAACAGAAGCATAGTTTTTAAAGGCCCATGTGGAAGCCACAGCCCTAGTAGAATGAGCCGTAATTCTTTCAGGAGGCTGCTGTCCAGAGGTAGCCGTTGCTTTCTGACCCCTACGCTTTCCAGAATAAACTATGAATAATGAAGACGATTGACGGAAATCCTTGGTTGCCTATAAGTAAAACTTCAAGGCACGGACCACGTCCAGATTATGTAACAGACGCTCCTTCTTGGAAGAAGGATTAGGACACAAGGAAGTAACAACAATTTCCTGATTAATATTCTTATTTGAAACCACCTTAGGAAAAAATCCAGGTTTGGTACGCAAAACCACCTTATCGGAATGAAATATAATGAAATATAAGATAAGGCGAATCAAATCGTAACTCTGAAAGCTCCGAAACTCTTCGAGCAGAAGAAATAGCAAACAAAACTTTCCAAGATAACAATTTAACAATTTAATATCTACGGAATGCATGGGTTCAAACGGAAGCCCTTGAAGAAAACTAAGGACTAAACTCCAGGGAGGAGTAATTGGTCTAAATACAGGCTTACTTCTGGATAAAGCCTGACAAAAAGACTGAACATCTGGCACATCTGCCAAACGTTTGTGAAGCAAAATTGACAAAGCAGAAATCTGTCCCTTTAAGGAACTTGCTGATAACCCTTTCGCAAATCCTTTTAGGAATAAAGACAGAATCCTGGGAATCCTAACTTTACTCCATGAGTAACCCTGGGATTCACACCAATAAAGATATTTACGCCATATCTTATGATAGATTTTTCTAGTGACAAGCTTACGAGCCTGTATCAAAGTATTGATGACCGAATCAGAGAAACCCCGCTTAGACAAAATCAAGCGTTCAATCTCCAGTCAGCTGCAGAGAATGTAGATTTGGATGTTGGAAAGGACCATGAATGACCACGGTGGCAGAGAGGACATGTCCACTAGATCCGCATACCAAGTCCTGCGTGGCCACGCAGGCGCTATCAGGATTACTGAAACTCTCTCCTGTTTGATTCGAGCAATCACGTGTGGAAGGAGAGGAAACGGTGGAAACACATAAGCTAGGCTGAACAACCAAGGCACTGCCAAGGCATCTATCAGTTCGGCCTGGGGAACCCTCGACCTGGATTCGTAACGTGGAAGCTTGGCATTCTGACGAGATGCCATCAGGTCTAATTCCGGACCGCCCCATTGGCGAATCAATGAGGCAAAAACCTCTGGGTGGAGTTCCCACACCCCCGGATGAAAAGTCTGTCGACTTAGAAAATCCGCTTCCCAGTTCTCTACTCCTGGGATGTAGATCGCTGATAGATAGCAAGAGTGGGCCTCCGCCCATCGGATTATCTTGGTTACTTCTATCTTCGCTAAGGAACTCCTTGTTCCCCTATGATGATTGATATACGCCACAGTCGTGATATTGTCCGACTGGAATCTGATGAATTTGGCAGAAGCCAACTGAGGCCATGCCTGAAGCGCATTGAATATTGCTCTCAGTTCCAGAAAATTGATTGGAAGTAGAGACTCCACCTGAGTCCAAACACCCTGAGCCTTCAGGGAATTCCAGACTGCACCCCAGCCCAGTAGACTGGCGTCCGTTGTCACCATCACCCACGAGGGTCTGCGGAAACAAGCCCCCTGGGACAGATGATCCTGCGACAACCAAAGAGGGGAGAGTCTCTGGTCTCTTGATCTAGATTTATCTGAGGAGATAAATTCGCATAGTCCCCATTCCACTGTCCGAGCATGCACAGCTGCAGTGGTCTGAGTTGAAAGCGAGCAAACGGAATGATGTCCATTGCCGCTACCATTAATCCAATGACCTCCATACACTGAGCCACTGATGGCTGAGGAATGGACTGAAGTGCTCGGCAAGTATTTAGAATCTTTGATTTTCTGACCGCCGTCAGAAATATTTTCATGTCTACCGAGTCTATCAGAGTTCCCAAGAAGGGAACCCTTGTCTGTGGAACTAGTGAACTCTTTTCTATGTTCACCTTCCAACCGTGAGTTCTCAGGAAAGACAACACTGGGTCTGTGTGAGATTTTGTCAGCTGAAAAGTTGACGCCTGGATCAGAATATCGTCCAGATACGGCGCCACTGCTATGCCCCGCGGTCTGAGAACCGCCAGAAGGGACCCTAGAACCTTTGTGAAGATCCTGGGTGCTGTGGCCAACCAGAAGGGAAGAGCCACGAACTGATAATGTTTGTCCAGAAAGGCAAACCTTAGGAACTGATGATCCTTGTGAATAGGGATATGAAGGTATGCATCCTTCAAGTCCACGGTAGTCATATATTGACCGTCCTGGATCATAGGCAAGATTGTTAGTATAGTCTCCATCTTGAATGATGGAACTCTTAGAAACTTGTTTAGACACTTGAGATCTAAAATGGGTCTGAAAGTTCCCTCTATTTTGGGAACCACGAAAAGATTTGAGTAAAACCCCTGCCCCTGTTCCAGTTTTGGAACGGGGCAAATTACTCCCATGGTAGAGAGGTCTTTTACACAGCGTAAGAACGCCTCTCTTATTATCTGGTCTACAGATAATCGTTAAAGATGAAACCTCCCTCTTAGGAGAAAATCCTTGAATTACAGTTGATACCTGAGGGTCACAATTTCCAGCGCCCAGGGGTTCTGAACATCTCTTGCCCAAGCCTGAGCAAAGAAAGAAAGTCTGCCCCCTACTAGATCCGGTCCCGGATTGGGGGCCGCCCCTTCATGCTGTCTTTGTAGCAGCAGCGGGCTTCATGGATTGTTTACCTTTATTCCAAACCTGGTTGGTTCTCCAGACTGACTTGGATTTAGCAAAATTCCCCTCCTGCTTTGTGGAGGAAGAGGAAGCAGAGGGTCCTCCTTTAAAATTTCGAAAGGAACGAAAAAAACATAATTTATGCTTACCTGATAAATTTATTTCTCTTGTAGTGTGTTCAGTCCACGGGTCATCCATTACTTATGGGATATATTCTCCTTCCCAACAGTTAGTTGCAAGAGGATCACCCAAGCAGAGCTGCTATATAGCTCCTCCCCTCACATGTCATATCCAGTCATTCGACCGAAACAAGACGAGAAAGGAGAAACTACAAGGTGCAGTGGTGACTGGAGTTATAATTTTAAAATTTAGAACCTGCCTTAAAAAGACAGGGCGGGCCGTGGACTGAACACACTACAAGAGAAATAAATTTATCAGGTAAGCATAAATTATGTTTTCTCTTGTTAAGTGTGTTCAGTCCATGGGTCATCCATTACTTATGGGATACCAATACCAAAGCTAAGTACACGGATGATGGGAGGGACAAGGCAGGAACATTAAACAGAAGGAACCACTGCCTGTAGAACCTTTCTCCCAAAACCAGCCTCCGAAGAAGCGAAAGTGTCAAATTTGTAAAATTTGGAAAAAGTATGAAGTGAAGACCAAGTTGCAGCCTTGCAAATCTGTTCAACAGAGGCCTCATTATTAAAGGCCCAGGTGGAAGCCACAGCTCTGGTGGAATGAGCTGTAATTCTTTCAGGAGGCTGCTGTCCAGCAGTCTCATAGGCTAAACGTATTATGCTACGAAGCCAGAAAGAGAGAGAGGTAGCCGAAGCATTTTGACCTCTCCTCTGTCCAGAGTAAACGACAAACAGAGAAGAAGTTTGTCTAAAATCTTTAGTTGCCTGTAAGTAGAACTTCAGAGCACGGACCACGTCTAGATTATGCAAGAGACGTTCCTTCTTTGAAGAAGGATTAGGACATAATGATGGAACAACAATCTCTTGTTTGATATTCCTGTTAGAAACAACCTTAGGTAAAAACCCAAGTTTCGTACGCAGAACTACCTTGTCTGAATGAAAGATCAGATAAGGAGAATCACAATGTAAGGCAGATAACTCAGACTCTTCGAGCCGAGGAAATAGCCATCAAAAACAAAACTTTCCAAGATAAAAGCTTAATATCAATGGAATGGAGGGGTTCAAACGGAACACCCTGAAGAACTTTAAGAACCAAGTTTAAGCTCCACGGAGGAGCAACAGCTTTAAACACAGGCTTAATTCTAGCCAAAGCCTGACAAAAGGCCTGGACGTCTGGATTCTCTGCCAGACGTTTGTGTAAAAGAATAGACAGAGCTGAAATCTGTCCCTTTAGCGAACTAGCGGATAAACCCTTTTCTAAACCCTCTTGTAGAAAAGCCAATATCCTAGGAATCCTAACCTTACTCCATGAGTAACTCTTGGATTCGCACCAATATAAATATTTACGCCATATCTTATGGTAAATTTTTCTGGTCACAGGTTTCCGAGCCTGTATCAATGTATCAATAACCGAATCCGAAAACCCACGCTTTGATAGAATCAAGCGTTCAATTTCCAGGCAGTCAGCCTCAGAGAAATTAGGTTTGGATGGTTGAAAGGACCCTGAATTAGAAGGTCCTGCCTCAGAGGAAGAGACCATGGTGGACAGGACGACATGTCCACTAGGTCTGCATACCAGGTCCTGCGTGGCCACGCAGGCGCTATCAGAATTACCGATGCCTTCTCCTGTTTGATCCTGGCAATCAGTCGAGGTAGCAACGGAAATGGTGGAAACACATAAGCTATGTTGAAAACCCAAGGGGCTGCTAACGCATCTACCAGCACCGCTCCCGGGTCCCTGGACCTGGATCCGTAACAAGGAAGCTTCGCGTTCTGGCGAGATGCCATGAGATCCAGATCCGGTTTGCCCCAACGACGAATTAGTTGAGCAAATACCTCCGGGTGAAGTTCCCACTCTCCCGGATGAAAAGTCTGGCGACTTAGGAAATCCGCCTCCCAGTTCTCTACGCCTGGGATGTAAATCGCTGACAGGTGGCAAGAGTGAGAATCTGCCCAGCGAATTATCTTTGAGACTTCCAACATCGCTAGGGAACTCCTGGTTCCCCCTTGATGATTGATGTAAGCCACAGTCGTGATATTGTCCGACTGAAATCTGATGAACCTCAGTTTTGCTAACTGAGGCCAAGCTAGAAGAGCATTGAATATTGCTCTTAATTCTAGAATGTTTATTGGAAGGAGTTTCTCCTCCTGAGTCCACGATCCCTGAGCCTTCAGGGAATTCCAGACTGCTCCCCAGCCTAGAAGGCTGGCATCCGTTGTTACAATCGTCCAATCTGGTCTGCGAAAGGTCATTCCTTTGGACAGATGAACCGGTGACAACCACCAGAGAAGAGAATCTCTGGTCTCCTGGTCCAGATTGAGCAAAGGGGACAGATCTGAGTAATCCCCGTTCCATTGACTGAGCATGCATAGTTGCAGCGGTCTGAGATGCAGGCGCGCAAATGGCACTATGTCCATTGCCGCGACCATTAAGCCGATTACCTCCATGCACTGAGCTACTGATGGGCTTGGAACGGAATGAAGGACACGGCAAGCATTGAGAATCTTTGATAACCTGGACTCCGTCAGGTAAATCTTCATCTCTACAGAATCTATAAGAGTCCCTAGAAAAGGAACCCTTGTGAGTGGTAACAGAGAACTCTTTTCCACGTTCACTTTCCACCCATGCGACCTCAGAAATGCTAGAACTATCTCTGTATGAGACTTTGCATTCTGAAAACTTGACGCTTGTATCAGAATGTCGTCTAGGTACGGAGCCACCGCTATGCCTCGTGGTCTTAGTACCGCCAGAAGTGAACCCAGAACCTTCGTAAAAATTCTCGGGGCCGTGGCTAACCCGAAGGGAAGAGCCACAAACTGGTAATGCCTGTCTAGAAAGGCAAACCTTAGGTACCGATAATGATCTTTGTGAATCGGTATGTGAAGGTAAGCATCCTTTAAGTCCACTGTGGTCATATATTGACCCTCTTGGATCATGGGTAGGATGGTTCGAATGGTTTCCATCTTGAACGATGGTACCCTTAGGAATTTGTTTAAGATCTTTAAGTCCAAGATTGGTCTGAAGGTTCCCTCTTTTTTGGGAACCACGAATAGATTTGAGTAAAATCCTTGTCCCTGTTCCGATCGCAGAACTGAGTGGATCACTCCCATGATTAAGAGGTCTTGTACACATTGTAGAAATGCCTCTCTCTTTACTAGGTTTGTTGATAACCTCGATAGATGGAACCTCCCTTGTGGAGGAGAGGTTTTGAAATCCAGAAGGTATCCCTGAGATATAATCTTCAACGTCCAGGGATCCTGCACATCTCTTGCCCAAGCCTGGGCGAAGAGAGAAAGTCTGCCCCCCACTAAATCCGTCTCCGGATAAGGGGCCCTGTCTTCATTCTGTCTTAGGGGCGGGAGAAGGCTTTCTGGCCTGCTTGCCCTTGTTCCATAACTGGTTGCCTTTCCAACCCTGTCTGTAACGAGCAGTAGTTCCTTCCTGTTTTGGAGCGGAGGAAGTTGATGCTGCTCCTGCCTTGAAGTTACGAAAGGCACGAAAATTAGACTGTTTGGCCTTTGGTTTGGCCCTGTCCTGAGGAAGGGCGTGGCCCTTACCTCCCGTAATGTCAGCAATAATTTCCTTCAAGCCGGGCCCGAATAAGGTCTGCCCTTTGAAAGGAATGTTAAGTAGCTTAGACTTGGAAGTTACATCCGCTGACCAGGATTTAAGCCAGAGCGCTCTGCGCGCCTGTATGGCGAATCCGGAATTTTTAGCCGTAAGTTTGGTTAGATGTACTACGGCATCTGAAACAAACGCATTAGCTTGCTTAAGGGTTCTAACTTTGCACAAAGCCTCATCCAATGGCGCTGTGCGAATCGCCTCTTCCAATGACTCAAACCAGAATGCCGCTGCAGCCGTGACAGGCGCAATGCATGCAAGAGGCTGCAATATAAAACCCTGTTGAACAAACATTTTCTTAAGATAACCCTCTAATTTTTTATCCATTGGATCTGAGAAAGCACAGCTATCCTCCACCGGGATAGTGGTACGCTTGGCTAAAGTAGAAACTGCTCCCTCCACCTTAGGGACCGTCTGCCATAAGTCTTGTGTGGTGGCGTCTATAGGAAACATTTTTCTAAATATCGGGGGAGGGGAAAAAGGCACACCGGGTCTATCCCACTCCTTACTAATAATTTCTGTAAGTATTTTTGGTATAGGAAAGACGTCAGTACACACCGGTACCGCATAGTATCTATCCAACCTACACATTTTCTCTGGAATTGCCACCGTGTCGCAATCATTCAGAGCCGCTAATACCTCCCCTAGTAACACACGGAGGTTCTCAAGCTTAAATTTAAAATTTGAAATTTCTGAATCCGGTCTCCCCGGATCAGAACCGTCACCGACAGAATGAAGCTCACCATCTTCATGTTCTGCAAATTGTGACGCAGTATCAGACCTTAACTGTCCTTAACCCAGAGCTATCGCGCTTGCCCCTTAATTCGGGCATATTATATAATACTTCTTTCATAACATTAGCCATATTATGTAAAGTGATTTGTAAGGACCTAGATGTACTTGGCGTCTCAATCCTACGCATCTCCCGAGCGGGAGACGCAGGTACTGACACGTGAGGAGAGTTAGGCGGCATAACTTCCCTCTCGTTGTCTGGTGATAGTTTATCGGTACAGATTGACTTTTATTCAAAGCAATATCAATACAATTGGTACACATTGTTCTATTGGGCTCCACATTGGCTTTTGAACATGATGAACAAACAGTTTCCTCTGAATCAGACATGTTTAAACAGACTTAGCAATGAAACTAGCAAGCTTGGAAATCACTTTCAATAAGTTTACAAGCAATATAAAAAACGCTGCAGCGCTTCAAAAATACAGATATAATTAAACAATTCTTAACAAGAAGTGTATTATTAGCAGAGGATTGCACCCATTAGCAAAAGGATGATTAACCCCTCAATACCCAAAACGGATAAAACGGATATCAATTAAGATTTAACGCTTTTAATCACAGTCAAGCACACTGTCACAGATCTGCTGTGACTGATTACCTCCCTCAAAAATGAATTTTGCAGACCCCTGAGCTCTCTAGAGACGTCCTGGATCAAGGAGGAAGAAGCAGGAAGACTGTGCTAGAATTTTAAACTGCGCAACAAGGCGCTAAAACAAGGTCCCTCCCACTCACATTCATCAGCCTGATACCAGTTGCCACTACTGCATTTAAGGCTGTACTTACATCATACGGTAACAGCAGTATTTTCTTAGTCAATTCCATTCCCAGAAAATAATGTACTGTACATACCTCATTTGCGGAGGACCCCGCATGCTATTCCCAGTTTCTGAAGTTAACCCACTCCTCAGAATGTCGATAACAGCCAGTGGATCTTAGTTACGCCTGCTAAGATCATAGAAAAAAAACGCAGGCAGTTTCTTCTTCCAAATACTGCCTGGGATAGAAAAACAGCACACTCCGGTGCCATTTAAAATAAACTTTTGATTGAAGAATAGTTAAGTAAAAACTCCAGCTCCTCTCGTGACCTTTTTTTAAGGGGTTGCAAGAGAATGACTGGGTATGACATGTGAGGGGAGGAGCTATATAGCAGCTCTGCTTGGGTGATCCTCTTGCAACTTCCTTTTGGGAAGGAGAATATATCCCATAAGTAATGGATGACCCGTGGACTGAACACACTTAACAAGAGAAATATTTTGTTTACCCCTCATCTTAACCGACTTATCCTGAGGTAGGGCATGGCCTTTACCTCCAGTAATGTCAGAAATGATTTCCTTCAATTCAGGCCCGAATAGGTTCTTACCCTTAAAAGGAATAGCTAAAAACTTAGATTTTGATGACACATCAGCAGACCAAGATTTGAGCCATAACACTCTAAAATAGCAAATCCTGCATTTTCGCCGCTAATTTAGTAATTTGAAAAGCGGCATCAGTAATAAAAGAATTAGCTAGCTTGAGAGCCTTAATTCTATCCAAAATGTCATCTAATGGAGTCTCAACTTTCAGAGACTCTTCAAGAGCATCAAACCAAAAAGTTGCTGCAGTAGTAACTGGAACAATGCAAGCCGTAGGTTGTAAAAGAAAACCCTGATGAATAAATAATTTCTTTAGAAGACCCTCTAATTTTTTATCCATAGGGTCGTTGAAAGCACAACTGTCCTCAATAGGTATAGTTGTACCCTTAAGCCAGGGTCAATATAGCTCCCTCCACCTTAGGGACCATTTGCCAAGAGTCCCGAATGGTGTCTGATATGGGAAACATTTTCTTAAAATTAGGAGGGGGAGAGAACGGTATGCCTGGTCTATCCCATTCTGTTTTTAGAATTTCCAAAATTCTTTTAGGAACCGGAAAAACATCAGTGTAAGTAGGTACCTCTAGATATTTGTCCATCTTACACAATTTTCTGGTGGTATCACAATAGGGTCACAATCATCTAGAGTCGCTAAAACCTCCCGAAGTAACAGGCGGAGGTGTTCAAGCTTAAATTTAAAGGACATCACGTCCGAATCTGTCTGAGGTAACAAATATCCTGAGTCTGAAAGTTCTCCCTCAGACAGCAATTCCCTGACCCCCAACTCAGAGCACTGTGAGGGTACATCGGAAATAGCCAATAAAGCATCAGAGGATTCAGTATTCACATTAATACCCGACCTACTGCGTTAACCCTGTAACACTGGTAATTTAGATAATACCTCTGTAAGGGTAGTTGACATAACTGCAGCCATCTCCTGCAGAGTAAAAGAATTAGATGCACTAGAGGTACTTGGCGTCGCTTGTGTGGGCGTTAAAGGTTGTGACACTTGGGGAGGATTGGATGGCATATCCTGGTTCTCTTCAGATTGAGAATCATCCTTAGGCACACTTTCATTACCTAAAATATGCTTTTTACAATGTAAGGCCCTTTCAGTACAAGAGGTACACAATGTAAGAGGGGGCTCCACAATGGCTTCTAAACACATAAAGCAATGATTTTCCTCCATGTCAGACATGTTGAACAGACTAGTAATAACCACAACAGTCATTAAACACTTTATTTATTGATTTAAACAATTTTTTGAGAAACGTGTACTGCGCCTTTAAGAATTAAAAAAGCGCACAATTTTTCCAAAACTGCTTCAAAATGTTAATTCACTCTTTAAAATTAACTACACATAATCAAAGGCTCCAACAATTATTGCACCCCAAGAGTAAAGGGAGAAATTAACCTCTAAAAGGTATTTATAGTCACAAATATGTTAGATTTGACAAAAATAACCCCTGCACCACCAGGGTACTGCAAAATGACTCTACAACGATCCGGTTAAGAGAACACCAGTCTAGGCTCAACCGGAGCTAATGCCTGCTGCCTCCTCAGCCAGAGTAAAGTGAGCGTCTGAGCGCGCGAAAATAAGCCCCGCCCATCATGGATGACGATCGCATAAGACTCACAACCGCAATAGTAATATACCTCAGATTTTTCAGGGTTAGGGAATTATGTCCCACAAGTTCCCATTGCTCTAAAGCCACCAATGCCCTACAGTAGAGACTGACATGGACTACGGCTACACCCCAGGACAAAGTAGCACTCTCTGGCACTACTTTAAAAATAATAAACTCTTGATTGAAGAATCTAATCTAACACCTCACTTTACCTCTTCCTATCACTAACGTAGGCAAAGAGAATGACTGGAGTGGGAGGAGCTATATATAGCAGCTCTGTTGTGGTGCTCTTTGCCTCCTCCTGCTCATCAGGAGGTGAATAGCCCACAAGTAAGGATGAAATCCGTGGACTCATCGTGTCTTTAAAAAGAAGCTTTTTTTTTTTAATCCGATTAGTTGATTGATAGAAAGAAAAAAAAGGAAGATTAATCGATTATGAAAATAATAGTTAGTTGCAGCCCTAGAAATGATCTTACTGGAATCTATGCCATGGAACAGAATCACAGCCTCTCAAGTTTGACAGTCTTGTAGTATCGCTCCTGACATGGACTTGAGTGATGGATGCAGGCAGTGAAACGCGTCAACACTGATTGCTTAGGAGCTGTTAATACGAGTATGGATTGGTTCGCAAAAAGAGACTCTCACTGCATCTCCAGACTAACATTCGTCAATGCTATCACTGAGAGGCTGCCAGGACTACTTAAAACTCCAGTCCCATTTCGAAGGGTAGATACCCTTCATAATGAACTACTCCGAATCTTCTGACACTTCTCTACCAACCTCCTGTGACAAAAGGCAAAGAATGACTGGGATATGAGGGAAGTAGGGGGAGTATTTAAGCCTTTGGCTGGGCGGTCTCTGCTTCCTTCTGGTACCCAGGTTCAGTATTTCCCAACAGTAAGGAAATCTCTCTCCTACCAGTTTTACCATCTAGCCAAGCAAAAAAACAGAATTTATGTTTACCTGATAAATTACTTTCTCCAACGGTGTGTCCGGTCCACGGCGTCATCCTTACTTGTGGGATATTCTCTTCCCCAACAGGAAATGGCAAAGAGCCCAGCAAAGCTGGTCACATGATCCCTCCTAGGCTCCGCCTACCCCAGTCATTCGACCGACGTTAAGGAGGAATATTTGCATAGGAGAAACCATATGGTACCGTGGTGACTGTAGTTAAGAAAATAAATTATCAGACCTGATTAAAAAAACCAGGGCGGGCCGTGGACCGGACACACCGTTGGAGAAAGTAATTTATCAGGTAAACATAAATTCTGTTTTCTCCAACATAGGTGTGTCCGGTCCACGGCGTCATCCTTACTTGTGGGAACCAATACCAAAGCTTTAGGACACGGATGAAGGGAGGGAGCAAATCAGGTCACCTAAATGGAAGGCACCACGGCTTGCAAAACCTTTCTCCCAAAAATAGCCTCAGAAGAAGCAAAAGTATCAAACTTGTAAAATTTGGTAAAAGTGTGCAGTGAAGACCAAGTCGCTGCCCTACATATCTGATCAACAGAAGCCTCGTTCTTGAAGGCCCATGTGGAAGCCACAGCCCTAGTGGAATGAGCTGTGATTCTTTCGGGAGGCTGCCGTCCGGCAGTCTCGTAAGCCAATCTGATGATGCTTTTAATCCAAAAAGAAAGAGAGGTAGAAGTTGCTTTTTGACCTCTCCTTTTACCGGAATAAACAACAAACAAGGAAGATGTTTGTCTAAAATCCTTTGTAGCATCTAAATAGAATTTTAGAGCGCGAACAACATCCAAATTGTGCAACAATCGTTCCTTCTTTGAAACTGGTTTCGGACACAGAGAAGGTACGATAATCTCCTGGTTAATGTTTTTGTTAGAAACAACTTTTGGAAGAAAACCAGGTTTAGTACGTAAAACCACCTTATCTGCATGGAACACCAGATAAGGAGGAGAACACTGCAGAGCAGATAATTCTGAAACTCTTCTAGCAGAAGAAATTGCAACTAAAAACAAAACTTTCCAAGATAATAACTTAATATCAACGGAATGTAAGGGTTCAAACGGAACCCCCTGAAGAACTGAAAGAACCAAATTGAGACTCCAAGGAGGAGTCAAAGGTTTGTAAACAGGCTTAATTCTAACCAGAGCCTGAACAAAGGCTTGAACATCTGGCACAGCTGCCAGCTTTTTGTGAAGTAACACAGACAAGGCAGAAATCTGTCCCTTCAGGGAACTTGCAGATAATCCTTTTTCCAATCCTTCTTGAAGGAAGGATAGAATCCTAGGAATCTTAACCTTGTCCCAAGGGAATCCTTTAGATTCACACCAACAGATATATTTTTTCCAAATTTTGTGGTAAATCTTTCTAGTTACAGGCTTTCTGGCCTGAACAAGAGTATCGATAACAGAATCTGAGAACCCTCGCTTCGATAAGATCAAGCGTTCAATCTCCAAGCAGTCAGCTGGAGTGAAACCAGATTCGGATGTTCGAACGGACCCTGAACAAGGTGGTCTCGTCTCAAAGGTAGCTTCCAAGGTGGAGCCGATGACATATTCACCAGATCTGCATACCAAGTCCTGCGTGGCCACGCAGGAGCTATCAAGATCACCGACGCCCTCTCCTGATTGATCCTGGCTACCAGCCTGGGGATGAGAGGAAACGGCGGGAACACATAAGCTAGTTTGAAGGTCCAAGGTGCTACTAGTGCATCCACTAGAGCCGCCTTGGGATCCCTGGATCTGGACCCGTAGCAAGGAACTTTGAAGTTCTGACGAGAGGCCATCAGATCCATGTCTGGAATGCCCCACAGCTGAGTGACTTGGGCAAAGATTTCCGGATGGAGTTCCCACTCCCCCGGATGCAATGTCTGACGACTCAGAAAATCCGCTTCCCAATTTTCCACTCCTGGGATGTGGATAGCAGACAGGTGGCAGGAGCGAGACTCCGCCCATAGAATGATTTTGGTCACTTCTTCCATCGCTAGGGAACTCCTTGTTCCCCCCTGATGGTTGATGTACGCAACAGTTGTCATGTTGTCTGATTGAAACCGTATGAACTTGGCCCTCGCTAGCTGAGGCCAAGCCTTGAGAGCATTGAATATCGCTCTCAGTTCCAGAATATTTATCGGTAGAAGAGATTCTTCCCGAGACCAAAGACCCTGAGCTTTCAGGGATCCCCAGACCGCGCCCCAGCCCATCAGACTGGCGTCGGTCGTGACAATGACCCACTCTGGTCTGCGGAATGTCATCCCTTGTGACAGGTTGTCCAGGGACAGCCACCAACGGAGTGAGTCTCTGGTCCTCTGATTTACTTGTATCTTCGGAGACAAGTCTGTATAGTCCCCATTCCACTGACTGAGCATGCACAGTTGTAATGGTCTTAGATGAATGCGCGCAAAAGGAACTATGTCCATTGCCGCTACCATCAACCCGATCACTTCCATGCACTGAGCTATGGAAGGAAGAGGAACGGAATGAAGTATCCGACAAGAGTCTAGAAGTTTTGTTTTTCTGGCCTCTGTCAGGAAAATCCTCATTTCTAAGGAGTCTATTATTGTTCCCAAGAAGGGAACCCTTGTTGACGGAGATAGAGAACTCTTTTCCACGTTCACTTTCCATCCGTGAGATCTGAGAAAGGCCAGGACAATGTCCGTGTGAGCCTTTGCTTGAGGAAGGGACGACGCTTGAATCAGAATGTCGTCCAAGTAAGGTACTACAGCAATGCCCCTTGGTCTTAGCACAGCTAGAAGGGACCCTAGTACCTTTGTGAAAACCCTTGGAGCAGTGGCTAATCCGAAAGGAAGCGCCACGAACTGGTAATGTTTGTCCAGGAATGCGAACCTTAGGAACCGATGATGTTCCTTGTGGATAGGAATATGTAGATACGCATCCTTTAAATCCACCGTGGTCATGAATTGACCTTCCTGGATGGAAGGAAGAATAGTTCGAATGGTTTCCATCTTGAACGATGGAACCTTGAGAAACTTGTTTAAGATCTTGAGATCTAAGATTGGTCTGAACGTTCCCTCTTTTTTGGGAACTATGAACAGATTGGAGTAGAACCCCATCCCTTGTTCTCTTAATGGAACAGGATGAATCACTCCCATTTTTAACAGGTCTTCTACACAATGTAAGAATGCCTGTCTTTTTATGTGGTCTGAAGACAACTGAGACCTGTGGAACCTCCCCCTTGGGGGAAGTCCCTTGAATTCCAGAAGATAACCTTGGGAGACTATTTCTAGCGCCCAAGGATCCAGAACATCTCTTGCCCAAGCCTGAGCGAAGAGAGAGAGTCTGCCCCCCACCAGATCCGGTCCCGGATCGGGGGCCAACATTTCATGCTGTCTTGGTAGCAGTGGCAGGTTTCTTGGCCTGCTTTCCCTTGTTCCAGCCTTGCATTGGTCTCCAAGCTGGCTTGGCTTGAGAAGTATTACCCTCTTGCTTAGAGGACGTAGCACTTTGGGTTGGTCCGTTTCTACGAAAGGGACGAAAATTAGGTTTATTTTTTGCCTTGAAAGGCCGATCCTGAGGCAGGGCGTGGCCCTTACCCCCAGTGATATCAGAGATAATCTCTTTCAAGTCAGGGCCAAACAGCGTTTTCCCCTTGAAAGGAATGTTAAGTAGCTTGTTCTTGGAAGACGCATCAGCCGACCAAGATTTCAACCAAAGCGCTCTGCGCGCCACAATAGCAAACCCTGAATTCTTAGCCGCTAACCTAGCCAATTGCAAAGTGGCGTCTAGGGTGAAATAATTAGCCAATTTGAGAGCATTGATTCTGTCCATAATCTCCTCATAAGGAGGAGAATCACTATCGACCGCCTTTATCAGCTCATCGAACCAGAAACATGCGGCTGTAGTGACAGGGACAATGCATGAAATTGGTTGTAGAAGGTAACCCTGCTGAACAAACATTTTCTTAAGCAAACCTTCTAATTTTTTATCCATAGGATCTTTGAAAGCACAACTATCCTCTATGGGTATAGTGGTGCGTTTGTTTAAAGTGGAAACCGCTCCCTCGACCTTGGGGACTGTCTGCCATAAGTCCTTTCTGGGGTCGACCATAGGAAACAATTTTTTAAATATGGGGGGAGGGACGAAAGGAATACCGGGCCTTTCCCATTCTTTATTAACAATGTCCGCCACCCGCTTGGGTATAGGAAAAGCTTCTGGGAGCCCCGGCACCTCTAGGAACTTGTCCATTTTACATAGTTTCTCTGGGATGACCAACTTGTCACAATCATCCAGAGTGGATAATACCTCCTTAAGCAGAATGCGGAGATGTTCCAACTTAAATTTAAATGCAATCACATCAGGTTCAGCTTGTTGAGAAATGTTCCCTGAATCAGTAATTTCTCCCTCAGACAAAACCTCCCTGGCCCCATCAGACTGGGTTAGGGGCCCTTCAGAAATATTATTATCAGCGTCGTCATGCTCTTCAGTATCTAAAACAGAGCAATCGCGCTTACGCTGATAAGTGTTCATTTTGGCTAAAATGTTTTTGACAGAATTATCCATTACAGCCGTTAATTGTTGCATAGTAAGGAGTATTGGCGCGCTAGATGTACTAGGGGCCTCCTGAGTGGGCAAAACTCGTGTAGACGAAGGAGGGAATGATGCAGTACCATGCTTACTCCCCTCACTTGAGGAATCATCTTGGGCATCATTGTCATTGTCACATAAATCACATTTATTTAAATGAATAGGAATTCTGGCTTCCCCACATTCAGAACACAGTCTATCTGGTAGTTCAGACATGTTAAACAGGCATAAACTTGATAACAAAGTACAAAAAACGTTTTAAAATAAAACCGTTACTGTCACTTTAAATTTTAAACTGAACACACTTTATTACTGCAATTGCGAAAAAACATGAAGGAATTGTTCAAAATTCACCAAATTTTCACCACAGTGTCTTAAAGCCTTAAAAGTATTGCACACCAAATTTGGAAGCTTTAACCCTTAAAATAACGGAACCGGAGCCGTTTTGAACTTTAACCCCTTTACAGTCCCTGGTATCTGCTTTGCTGAGACCCAACCAAGCCCAAAGGGGAATACGATACCAAATGACGCCTTCAGAAAGCCTTTTCTAAGTATCAGAGCTCCTCTCACATGCGACTGCATGCCATGCCTCTCAAAAACAAGTGCGCCACACCGGCGCGAAAATGAGGCTCTGCCTATGCTTTGGGAAAGCCCCTAAGAATAAGGTGTCTAAAACAGTGCCTGCCGATATTATATCAAAATACCCAGATAAAATGATTCCTCAAGGCTAAATATGTGTTAATAATGAATCGATTTAGCCCAGAAAAAGTCTACAGTCTTAATAAGCCCTTGTGAAGCCCTTATTTACGATCGTAATAAACATGGCTTACCGGATCCCATAGGGAAAATGACAGCTTCCAGCATTACATCGTCTTGTTAGAATGTGTCATACCTCAAGCAGCAAGAGACTGCTCACTGTTCCCCCAACTGAAGTTAATTGCTCTCAACAGTCCTGTGTGGAACAGCCATGGATTTTAGTGACGGTTGCTAAAATCATTTTCCTCATACAAACAGAAATCTTCATCTCTTTTCTGTTTCTGAGTAAATAGTACATGCCAGCACTATTTCAAAATAACAAACTCTTGATTGAATAATAAAAACTACAGTTAAACACTAAAAAACTCTAAGCCATCTCCGTGGAGATGTTGCCTGTACAACGGCAAAGAGAATGACTGGAGTAGGCGGAGCCTAGGAGGGATCATGTGACCAGCTTTGCTGGGCTCTTTGCCATTTCCTGTTGGGGAAGAGAATATCCCACAAGTAAGGATGACGCCGTGGACCGGACACACCTATGTTGGAGAAACACAAACATCTAAGTTACTGAGAAACTGAAAGGAACACAGAAAATCAAAAAGGACAGGTGTCAAAATAATCTAATTTAACAGCAAGCATACTTCTAGCATCAATTTTGCTTCATTATCTTGGTATTCTTTATTGAAGGAACAGCAATGCACTACTGGGAGCTAGCTACATCAGTAAGTCAATAACAGAGTTTTATATGTGCAGCCACAAATCAGCAGCTAGCTCACAGCTCCTGAGTCTACCTAAGAATCATTTTCAACAAAGGACACCAATTGACCGAAGCAAATAGCTAGAAATAAATTGAAAAGTTGTTTAAAATTGTATAAAGAATTGGGTTTCATGTCACTAAGTGTGGTGAAAATAAAAGCAGGAGAGGATTCTAGACAACTGGTTTTATATCAAAACAATAAGAATCTATACATGCCCAATACGATCTTTATTGGTGCAATATTATTGTTAAAGTTATTACACATAACTGATTGACCTTTTAGCACAGATCCAGAAAAATTATTTAATTTAAAGAGACAGTGTAAAAACAGAATGCTCTAATTGATAAGAGCATATAAAAGTGTTACACTGCTCACCACCAGCAGTTCTCTGCAGCTACCAAGCTGGAATTTATAAATGTGTTTAACCCCATTGCAGCCATTGAATACAGACTTCCACAGTGATTAATGCAAAAAATACACACAATAATAAACCAGAGCATGTAATTGTTTCACCCTATTGTACCTTTAACTACCCAAGAGTAGCAATGAAATAGCTAAGCCCTGCCTAGAAAGGAAAATCCTTTGTTTAGGTATACTAGTTCACTTTCTGAAGTTAGTAGCAGTTTAGGCTGAGAAGATTCACATGAGCTAAGTTTTGTAACAGCATTAAATGGCATCACTATTTCCTGCTATGAAGCGTTTCAGACAGCTAGTTAGATATCTTTTCAACAAAGAATATAATGGGAATGATGCAAATTTGATAATAGAAGCAAACAAACCTTTTTTTAAATTGTATGTTCAGTCTGGATCATAAATTTATGGATGTCATACACCTTTTTTTTTTTTTTAATTTTTGCATATTTAAACTAAGTAAATGGTGCAGCAGTTAATCAGATCCCCCCCCCCCAGAGTAAAATGTTTTGGGGGGGGGGGGGGAAATTTAGGTGAACTTACAATAACACTGTTGTCATCCAGCTTTCGTTTTCCAAGTTCTCGACTAGCCAATGCTTTGGCACGAGCAAATTCTTCACCATATTTTAGTGTAAGCTTTCTTTTTTCCTGTACTCTATGTTCAACTTTGGTAATCTGATTAAAAATAAAAGATTAGTTATACATTTACCAAATTCTTTAAATGCAAAACACAAGTATAACAGAAAACAATTACAGTTTTAGTTTCATATCTAGAGATATCAATACTACTGTCTGATAAATAGCGCACCTGTTCCTGCAGCTTCTTTAGAAACCCTTTATTTGCACTGAGTAATTTTTCAGTTGCTTGCAGCTGCTCTGAGAGTCTGGCAAGTTTCAGCTCCGCTGTTTTGATGGATTCTTTTTTCTTTGCTTCTTGTTGCAGAAGATGTTTCAAGATTGTCTCGTCCTTTACAAGTAACATTCTGTGTAAAGAGATTCAATTATGTTATTCTGTTTTTAGAACTTGGATAAGTACATGAAGTGTCAAAAGTAATAATTTAAAGCATTTCAAATATATGGCCACAATTAAAACTTGTTGGGCTGATGACCAAGTTTTAGATTTTTTTTTCAAAAATAACTTTCATAAATATAAAAATCTTTTTGGTAGATTTTAAGGGTGTCTATGCTTGAGCATGTACCCCATGCCTACATACACATAAAAACATACAATGGACCCACCCAAAGAGGAGCAAGGTGTGGAGGAATTACATCACCCAATAACCTATGTCAAAATGACATGATTTATAAGGAAGCTATTCAAAGGAACTCAAAACTATGTATGCCCTATGTATGTTCTCTTAAAATGTGTAAAGGCAGAAAATGTAGCTCTTACCCCATAATATTAACAGGAATTAACCAGACATAACTGGTGATGTGCACACCTTCGTCAAGGTTAACAGGAAACACCAAACCATATTTATATAGATATTTAAAAGTGGAAAGATGGGGAAACTGCCAAATGATCTAATGTATCATAATAAAAACCTCCAGGTATTGCTAACTGAATTTGCCAACTGCTTCAAGTCAGGAGGTTGTAAATTCTGAATGAATTTAATTTGCCTGTGCCTATCTAAACTTTTCTCCATCCCATAGGACAAGGATGGGGAAACTTGGCACTCCTGATGTTTCAGAACTACATTACCCATGACGCTTAAGCACTCTGAAGACCAGTTGAGCATCATGGGAAATGAAGTTTTGAAACATCTGGAGGGCCAAGGTTCCCCATCCCTGCCATAGGACATTTCAAACAAGACATTTCCATAAAAAAGAAGATACCGGGGGGGCAGCACCGACTGCAGAGAGCACCAGACATGTTTTATTTGAGCTCCTGACTCCTAGATATAATTATATGATTTTTGCTATCTATAAGGAGCTTAAATCCTTGTTTTACTATGCCAAGACTCAACTACTATATATTGTACTACCAAAGAACCCAGAGATAAGCTGGTAGCTGTGTGTTGAGTAGATATTTTTCCTGAAGCTGCGCCACGTGGGCTTTTTCAGGTTTTTTATTTCCTAAAGGGCCCGGCTGGTATGGAGGCCCTAGATCTATGGGAACGAAACACCCAGCATCTACTAAAGAGGCATTATCAAAGCCTGAAAGAGGACCTACTCCTTATAATCTCAGCCTGCACAATACTGCCGGATTGTTTATCTGCCGACACTGACCCGGTGCAACATGGCAGGACCTACGCCACTCCTGTGTTCAGACCCCAAGAAAAGATAGAGACACCCGCTAGTGGACCTCCTTCACCCTCCCAAGTCTCGGACTTGTTCACGGAGGTGCATAGGCAGCTGGAACTGGAGGCTGTAGTGGCGTCGCATTTTAATGGAGCGAGCACACAGGATGACATGCTACCTAATGAGCCACCGACTCTACAAGATATCTCAGCTTGGCCCCAAAGTAGATGTCGCATTACCCGAGATCAACCTTCACGCTGTTTCTTTTTTGGCAGACACCCAGGAAGGAACACTTGATACCCATGCATATCGCAGCACCATAGCTACAGCACAGAAGGCTGTCGACCAGATTGTTGAAACACAGAAAATGCCAGGGAGCTCTCGGCATTATCACTGGGCACGCAAAAGTCAAGGATTTCTTGAGCCTACTCTCAGCAATTATTCACACAACTACGTTACTAGAATTAGGAGAGCTGGGATCGGGTAATGTAATGTCTGTTTAGCTTGCGCCCGTACACATGGCAGTCAGGATGATACTTATATATATTCATGAGTAGGCATGTTCTGACGATGACTACTAACTATTAAATTTAATAAGAGAATATATAAATATGCCGCTTTGTGATGGATCTGAAGTCTCACTGAAAGTCCCGGACAGTGCCTGTTCAACGCTGAGCTGGGGCTATTTCATTGCATAAGCGCACCATTGTCATATTTGCAGACCCTCCTGAGCCACAAACTCTTATTACCAAAATTATTGTATTGATTTTTCTTCCCAGTTGGACTATCTATATCACAGTGAGCTTTATATGATAGTTAACAATGTTTACTGTTTTATATGTTTAAACCTAGTGCATTGGGTTCCTAATATTTACTACAGTGTTAAAGATCTCATTTGGGTTGGGGACTCATTCTCCCTCTATTATTTCAGAACGCAGGTTGTAAAGCAGTTGCCTAACATGCTTCTTCCAGAATACCTACTCTTATGGCTGTAGGTAAGGCTCTGCTCTTAATAGCACCTTTCCATATAGGCAGCTTGTACTTTAACATTGTTGTAAGGGATGATTATCTAGTCATCTAATAATTCATATATGCTAGGGGAGTCAGTCAGTTACACTTTGCCCTAGTATCACTAGACTATTCTACAAGCCATAACTTTATACGTTGCATGTTTACACTACAGTGTTATTATTTTATATATTGATGTCATATATGGCTCATATGTTAATTTCAAGTTCTCCATAAATTATAATTTCCTGAGTGGAGAGTGGTTATCTGGCTAGTATTAGCACTCATAATTCATATGGCTTATTAGCACATAACAGGTTTAGTTATTTTTCTTAATATTTCATGCTTGCTGAAGACTCACCACTAGGTATATTTGTATTGTGATATGATTCTTTTGCAGCTTAAGGAGCTCATAGGGCTATGTCTGTTTTACACATTTGCTCCTTTTATCTTGACATTGTACATATATTTACCATTGTCATATTTGCAAACCCTCTTGAGTCACAAACTCTTATTACCAAAATTATTGTATTGATTTTTCCTCCCAGTTGGATTATCTATATCACAGTGAGCTTTATATGATAGTTGACAATGTTTACTGTTTTATATGTTTAAACCTAGTGCATTGGGTTCCTAATATTTACTACAGTGTTATAAAGATCTCATTTGGGTTGGGGACTCATTCTCCCTCTATTATTTCAGCACACAGGTTGTGAAGCAGTTGCATAACATGCTTCTTCCAGAATACCAACTCATATGGCTGCAGATAAGGCTCTGCTCTTAATAACACCTCTCCATATAGGCAGCTTGTACTTCTACATTGTTGTAAGGGATGATTATCTAATGTGCATCAAGTCATCTAATATTTCATATATGCTAGGGGAGTCAGTCGGTTACACTTTGCCCTAGTATCAGTAGACTATTCTATAAGCCATAACTTTATACGTTGCATGTTGTTTACACAACAGTGTTATTATTTTATATATTGATGTCATATATGGCTCATATGTTAATTTCAAGTTCTCCATAAATTATTTCCTACGTGGAGAGTGGTTATCTGGCTAGTTTTAGCACTCAAAATTCATATGGCTTATTAGCACATAACAGGTTTAGTTATTTTTCTTAATATTTCATGCTTGCTGAGGACTCACCATTAGGTATATTTGTATTCTGATATGCTTCTTTTGCAGCTTGAGGAGCCCATGGGGCCATGTCTGTTTTACATATTTGCCCATTTAATCTTGACATTGTAAATATATTCATGCTTTGCTGACTTAATGGTAATAGCTACACTTCCTGATTCTACTCTAGTAGCCCTACCTCTCTGCATCTGCTTAGCCCTGCATTATATTCATGAGATAACTTAGATATAGGCTTAACATCACATTTTACTATACCTACAGTACTAACTTGTAAAAGGATGCAGATGTATGGTACAGTTAACCTGTTTTTGTTGTTATGTCCTATGTGGCTATTTCAAGAAAAGTTTTAAGTGTATCTCTTCAAATCCACTCTGTCATTGTAACTTATTCCTACATGTCATATGTATTCCCTTCTCTGTGCAAGTCACTAATTTCTCCATTATCGTAACGTAGTTGTGTGAATAGTTGCTGAGAGTAGGCTCAAGAAATCCTTGACTTTTGCGTGCCCAGACAGCTAAACAGACATTACATTACCCGATCCCAGCTCTCCTAATTCTAGTAACGTAGTAGTGTGAATAGTTGCTGAGAGTAGGCTCAAGAAATCCTTGACTTTTGCATGCCCAGTGATAATGCAGAGAGCTCCCTGGCATTTTCTGTGTTTCAACAATCTGGTCGACAGCCTTCCGTGCTGTAGCTATGGTGCTGCGATATGCATGGGTATCAAGTGTTCCTTCCTGGGTGTCTGCCGAAAAAGAAACAGCGTGAAGGTTGATCTCGGGTAATATAACCGTTTTGATAAGATTGATCTCGGGTATATAACCGTTTTGATAAGATTGGCTCCCCTCCCCCCTTTTTTACTTCCATATATTTTAAAGCGGCTCTTTGCCCGCTGTCTATCCACCCTTCCCCTATATATTTTCATCATAGAGGCCAGATGAGGCCCTCTTAGAGACTACCATGCTTGCATCATCTTTTTGACCATTGGATCCATAAGTGGTCCGCCCAGTAGTCCCCCAATAAGCTCTTATCATAAAACGGAGATTCCGAAGCTCATGTCACTTCGTATTTCAATCTTCTATGTCAATATATCCTATACTTGTATTTTCTTTTTGAAGTTCACAACTGTATTTCTTGTGACTATCACCTACTGCTGTATTGTTCGAAAATCCTCAATAAAAAAATAAAAAAAAAAAAAAAAAAAAAAAAGATACCCAAACGTAAAATGACACATTACATCTTCCCTAAATAACCATGCAAATTAATATATATTTTTAAACTTCTCGCATGAGAACATACTTATCTCATTTAATTGTAAGGCTCTACTGAGCTTCCTTAAAGGGACACTCAAGTCAAAATTAAACTTCATTATTCTGATAGAGCATGCAAATTTAAACAACTTTCCAATTTACTTCCATTAACAAAATGTGCAGTCTTTTTATATTTACACTTTTTGAGTCCCCAACTCCTACTGAGCATGTGCAAGAATTCTCAGCATATACGTATATTCATTTGTGATTGGCTGATGACTGTCACATGATATAGGGGGAGTGGAAATAGACATAACTTTGCAATTTATTTTGCAATTTATTTTAGTTCAGACTAAGTGCTATTGCATCGTCTTCTTATCATGCATTTGTTGATTATGCAAATCTACTGTATTGACTGGTCCTTTAAGAAATGGAGCTCATCTTCTCTATATATAGCCTAATGTAACATACATATCTTAAACTGTTCATGTTACACAGACAGTTAAATCATTTTCAAATAAAGGAGTCTAATCCCCACCAAGAGGGTGCATGTGTTGAATTACTCTGCATCCCCATTCATGTAGCCTACCAATTTTCTTTTAATCACTGACAAGCCTTGCTGTGTCACTAGTAGATCAATTAGTTTTCACTGTAGTCTATTATAGTGTAAAAACAGCACAATCTTGTTTTGCACCAAGAATTACTGACATGTAAAATCACAAACGTGTGAAAGTTAGAAATTAAACACTTTAATTGTGAAAATATCCAAAAACATAATTTATGTAAGAACTTACCTGATAAATTCATTTCTTTCATATTAGCAAGAGTCCATGAGCTAGTGACGTATGGGATATACATTCCTACCAGGAGGGGCAAAGTTTCCCAAACCTCAAAATGCCTATAAATACACCCCTCACCACACCCACAAATCAGTTTAACGAATAGCCAAGAAGTGGGGTGATAAGAAAATAGTGCGAAGCATAAATATAAGGAATTTGAATAATTGTGCTTATACAAAAAAATCATAATCACCACAAAAAAGGGTGGGCCTCATGGACTCTTGCTAATATGAAAGAAATGAATTTATCAGGTAAGTTCTTACATAAATTATGTTTTCTTTCATGTAATTAGCAAGAGTCCATGAGCTAGTGACGTATGGGATAATGACTACCCAAGATGTGGATCTTCCACGCAAGAGTCACTAGAGAGGGAGGGATAAAATAAAGACAGACAATTCCGCTGAAAAAAATCCACACCCAAAAATAAAGTTTAAATCTTATAAAGAAAAAAACTGAAAATATAAGCAGAAGATTCAAACTGAAACAGCTGCCTGAAGTACTTTTCTACCAAAAACAGCTTCAGAAGAAGAAAACACATCAAAATGGTAGAATTTAGTAAAAGTATGCAAAGAAGACCAAGTTGCTGCTTTGCAAATCTGATCAACCGAAGCTTCATTCCTAAACGCCCAGGAAGTAGAAACTGACCTAGTAGAATGAGCTGTAATCCTTTGAGGCGGAGTTTTACCCGACTCGACATAAGCATGATGAATTAAAGATTTCAACCAAGATGCCAAAGAAATGGCAGAGGCCTTCTGACCTTTCCTAGAACCGGAAAAGATAACAAATAGACTAGAAGTCTTTCTGAAATTCTTAGTAGCTTCAACATATTTCAAAGCTCTAACTACATCCAAAGAATGCAATGATTTCTCCTTAGAATTCTTAGGGTTAGGACATAATGAAGGAACCACAATTTATCTACTAATGTTGTTAGAATTCACAACCTTAGGTAAAAATTTAAAAGAAGTTCGCAACACCGCCTTATCCTGATGAAAAATCAGAAAAGGAGACTCACAAGAAAAAGCAGATAGCTCAGAAACTCTTCTAGCAGAAGAGATAGCCAAAAGGAACAACACTTTCCAAGAAAGTAGATTAATGTCCAAAGAATGCATAGGTTCAAATGGAGGAGCCTGTAAAGCCCTCAGAACCAAGAAAGAGCCTCACAAGAAAGAGCAGATAATTCAGAAAATCTTCTGGCAGAAGAGATGGCCAAAAGGAACAAAACTTTCCAAGAAAGTAATTTAATGTCCAATGAATGCATAGGTTCAAACGGAGGAGCTTGAAGAGCCCCCAGAACCAAATTCAAACTCCAAGGAGAAGAAATTGACTTAATGACAGCTTTTATACGAACCAAAGCTTGTACAAAACAATGAATATCAGGAAGATTAGCAATCTTTCTGTGAAAAAGAACAGAAAGAGCAGAGATTTGTCCTTTCAAGGAACTTGCAGACAAACCTTTATCCAAACCATCCTGAAGAAACTGTAAAATTCTCGGAATTCTAAAAGAATGCCAGGAAAAATGATGAGAAAGACACCAAGAAATATAAGTCTTCCAGACTCTATAATATATCTCCCTAGATACGTATTTACGAGCCTGTAACATAGTATTAATCACAGAGTCAGAGAAACCTCTTTGACTAAGAATCAAGCGTTCAATCTCCACACCTTTAAATTTAAGGATTTGAGATCCTGATGGAAAAAAGGACCTTGCGGCAGAAGGTCTGGTCTTAACGGAAGAGTCCACGGTTGGCAAGAGGCCATCCGGACAAGATCCGCATACCAAAACCTGTGAGGCCATGCTGGAGATACCAGCAGAACAAACTAGCATTCCTTCAGAATCTTGGAGATTACTCTTGGAAGAAGAACTAGAGGCGGAAAGATATAGGCAGGATGATACTTCCAAGGAAGTGACAATGCATCCACTGCTTCCGCACGAGGATCCCTGGATCTGGACAGATACCTGGGAAGTTTCTTGTTTAGATGAGAGGCCATCAGATCTATTTCTGGAAGTCCCCACATTTGAACAATCTGAAGAAATACCTCTGGGTGAAGAGACCATTCGCCCGGATGTAACGTTTGGCGACTGAGATAATCCGCTTCCCAATTGTCTATACCTGGGATATGAACCGCAGAAACTAGACAGGAGCTGGATTCCGCCCATACCAGAATTCGAGATACTTCTTTCATAGCCAGAGGACTGTGAGTCCCTCCTTGATGATTGATGTATGCCACAGTTGTGACATTGTCTGTCTGAAAACAAATGAATGATTCTCTCTTTAGAAGAGGCCATGACTGAAGAGCTCTGAAAATTGATCGGTAATCTCACCTCCTGAGATTCCCAAACCCCTTGTGCTGTCAGAGACCCCCACACAGCTCCCCAACCTGTAAGACTTGCATCTGTTGAAATTACAGTCCAGGTCGGAAGAACAAAAGAAGCCCCCTGAACTAAACGATGGTGATCTGTCCACCACGTCAGAGAGTGTCGTACAATCGGTTTTAAAGATATTGAGATATCTTTGTGTAATCCCTGCACCACTGGTTCAGCATACAGAGCTGAAGAGGTCGCATGTGAAAACGAGCAAAGGGGATCGCGTCCGATGCAGCAGTCATAAGACCTAGAATTTCCATGCATAAGGCTACCGAAGGGAATGATTGTGACTGAAGGTTTCAACAAGCTGATATCAATTTTAGACGTCTCTTGTCTGTCAAAGACAGAGTCATGGACACTGAATCTATCTGGAAACCTAAAAAGGTTACCCATGTCTGAGGAATCAATGAACTTTTTGGTAAATTGATCCTCCAACCATGATCTTAAAGAAACAACACAAGTCGATTCGTATGAGATTCTGCTAAATGTGAAGACTGAGCAAGTACCAAGATATCGTCCAAATAAGGAAATATCACAATACCCTGTTCTCTGATTACAGACAGAAGGGCACCGAGAACCTTTGTAAAAATTATTGGAGCTGTTGCTAGGCCAAACGGTAGAGCCACAAACTGGTAATGCTCGTCTAGGAAAGAGAATCTCAGAAACTGATAGTGATCTGGATGAATCGGAATATGCAGATATGCATCCTGTAAATCTATTGTAGACATATAATGCCCTTGCTGAACAAAAGGCAGGATAGTCCTTACAGTTACCATTTTGAATGTTGGTATCCTTACATAACGATTCAATATTTTTAGATCCAGAACTGGTCTGAAGGAATTCTCCTTTGGTACAATGAAGAGATTTGAATAAAACCCCAGCCCCTGTTCCAGAACTGGAACTGGCATAATTACTCCAGCCAACTCTAGATCTGAAACACAATTCAGAAATGCTTGAGCCTTCGCTGGGTTTACTGGGACACGGGAAAGAAAAAATCTCTTTGCAGGTGGTCTTATCTTGAAGCCAATTCTGTACCCTTCTGAAACAATGTTCTGAATCCAAAGATTGTGAACGGAATTGATCCAAATTTCTTTGAAAAAACAATCTGCCCCCTACCAGCTGAGCTGGAATGAGGGCCGCACCTTCATGTGGACTTAGGAGCTGGCTTTGGTTTTCTAAAAGGCTTGGATTTATTCCAGACTGGAGATGGTTTCCAAACTGATACCGCTCCTGAGGATGAAGGATCAGGCTTTTGTTCCTTGTTGTGACGAAAGGAACGAAAACTATTATTAGACCTAAATTTACCTTTAGATTTTTTATCCTGTGGTAAAATAGTTCCTTTCCCTCCAGTAACAGTTGAGATAATAGAATCCAACTGAGAACCAAATAATTTATTACCCTGGAAAGAAAGGGAAAGCAGAGTAGACTTAGAAGACATATCAGCATTCCAAGTTTTAAGCCATAAAGCTCTTCTAGCTAAAATAGCTAGAGACATATACCTGACATCAACTCTAATGATATCAAAGATGGCATCACAAGTAAAATTATTAGCATGTTGAAGAAGATTAATAATGCTATGAGAATTATGATCTGTTACTTGTTGCGCTAAAGCTTCTAACCAAAAAGTTGAAACTGCAGCAACATCCGCTAAAGATATAGCAGGTCTAAGAAGATTACCTGAACACAAGTAAGCTTTTCTTAGAAAGGATTCAATTTTCCTATCTAAAGGATCCTTAAAGGAAGTACCATCTGCAGTAGGAATAGTAGTACGCTTAGCAAGAGTAGAGACAGCCCCATCAACCTTAGGGATTTTGTTCCAAAACTCTAATCTGTCAGATGGCACAGGATATAATTGCTTAAAACGTTTAGAAGGAGTAAATGAATTACCCAAATTATTCCATTCCCTGGAAATTACTTCAGAAATAGCATCAGGGACAGGAAAAACTTCTGGAATAACTACAGGAGATTTAAAAACCTTATCTAAACGTTTAGATTTAGTATCAAGAGGACCAGAATCCTCAATTTCTAATGCAATTAGGACTTCTTTAAGTAAAGAACGAATAAATTTCATTTTAAATAAATATGAAGATTTATCAGCATCAACCTCTGAGACAGAATCCTCTGAACCAGAAGAACCATTATCAGAATCAGAATGATGATGTTCATTTAAAAATTCATCTGAAAAATGAGAAGTTTTAAAAGACTTTTTACGTTTACTAGAAGGAGGAATAACAGACATAGCCTTCTTAATGGATTTAGAAACAAAATCTCTTATGTTATCAGGAACACTCTGAGCATTAGATGTTGACAGAACAGCAACAGGTAATGTAACCGTACTAAAGGAAATATTATCTGCATTAACAAGTTTGTCATGACAATCAGTACAAACAGCTGGAGGAACAGATACCATAAGTTTACAGCAGATACACTTAGCTTTGGTAGATCCAGCACCAGGCAGCGATTTTCCAGAAGTATCTTCTGACTCAGTTGCAACGTGGGACATCTTGCAATATGTAATAGAAAAAACAACATATAAAGCAAAATTGACCAAATTCCTTAAATGACAGTTTCAGGAATGGGAAAAAAATGCCAGTGAACAAGCTTCTAGCAACCAGAAGCAATAAAAAATGAGACTTAAATAATGTGGAGACAATAGTGACGCCCATATTTTTTTAGCGCCAAAAAAAGACGCCCACATTATTTGGCGCCTAAATGCTTTTGGCGCCAAAAATGACGCCACATCCGGAACGCCGACACTTTTGGCGCAAAAAAGCGTCAAAAATGACGCAACTTCCGGCAACACGCATGACGCCGGAAACAGAAATTTTTTTTGCGCCAAAAAAGTCAGCGCCAAGAATGACGCAATAAAATGAAGCATTTTCAGCCCCCGCGAGCCTAACAGCCCACAGGGAAAAAAGTCAAATTTTAAGGTAAGAAAAAATTGATTTATTCATATGCATTATCCCAAATATGAAACTGACTGTCTGAAATAAGGAACGTTGAACATCCTGAGTCAAGGCAAATAAATGTTTGAATACATATATTTAGAACTTTATAAAAAAGTGCCCAACCATAGCTTAGAGCAGAGCTTTCCAAACTTTTTATGTTGGCGACACACTTTTTAGACCTACATCATTTCGCGACACAGTAATTCAGTTGTACTGGCAAACAGGAGGTTAAACTAACTTGTTTTAAGAGATACGGACACATACATAAATGATATAATAACGAAATGTATTTACAAGTAACAGTATGTAAGTGTGCAAGAATTAAAAAAAAGTTTAACACCACCAACGGCTACTTACTATTTTAATGGGATGTATGAGGTTGATGGGATGAACACAATTTCAGAATATTTGGTGGAATATTAGATAAAGACACTCGCATTTCATCATCAAGCATTTTTAAGCTTCCCCTTCCTATCCATATATCAAGAGCAGGAGCAGCAATGCACTACTGGGAGCTAGTTGCAAAAAAAAACCCTCTGACTTCAGCTCAACGTTTAAGCTGCCACCCTCAGAGCTCGGTGAGTCCGATTGACTACTGCCCGCGCTGTAAACACACTGCTGTCCCACTCACTGACTACACATGCAGTCACGAGCAGATTTAGGAAACTACACGTGCAGTCAGGAGCCAATGTGCCGCCAATGGGAAAAGTTTTAGTTCCCACTGAGCTGCGCCAATAGTTTAAGATGATCTGTGTCCCCCTAGGTATCAATCACATGTCAACCATGTGATATGGGTAGCAGCCAGGCGGAAAGTCAGAAACAAAAAAAAAAATGTAAAGAAATTTGTGCTGAAGCAGGGACACACCTACACACTGCTGCCGACACACAGTTTGGAAAGCACTGGCTTAGAGTGTCACAGAAAATAAGACTTACTTACCCCAGGACACTCATCTACAAGTTGTAGAAAGCCAAACCAGTACTGAAACGAAAATCAGTAGAGGTAATGGTATATATAAGAGTATATCATCGATCTGAAAAGGGAGGTAAGAGATGAATCTCTACGACCGATAACAGAGAACCTATGAAATAGACCCCGTAGAAGGAGATCATTGAATTCAAATAGGCAATACTCTCCTCACATCCCTCTGACATTCACTGCACGCTGAGAGGAAAACCGGGCTCCAACCTGCTGCGGAGCGCATATCAACGTAGAATCTAGCACAAACTTACTTCACCACCTCCATAGGAGGCAAAGTTTGTAAAACTGATTTGTGGGTGTGGTGAGGGGTGTATTTATAGGCATTTTGAGGTTTGGGAAACTTTGCCCCTCCTGGTAGGAATGTATATCCCATACGTCACTAGCTCATGGACTCTTGCTAATTACATGAAAGAAACATAAATTATGCTTACCTGCTCATTTCCTTTTCTTACGTGGGGAAGAGTCCACAGCCGCATTCATTACTTATGGGAAAAAAGAACCTGGCCACCAGGAGGAGGCAAAGATCCACTAACCAAAGGCTTAAATACTCCTCCCACTTCCCCTATCCCCCAGTCATTCAGCCAAGGAACAGTGGAAGAAGCATTAAGGTGAAAAGGTGCCAGAAGATGAAAACAACGCCTCAAAAACGGGCGGAGGGCTGTGGACTCTTTCCCACGGAAGAAAAAGAAATTATCAGGTAAGCATAATTTATGTTTTTCTTCCTAATGGCAGAGAGTCCACAGCCGCATTCATTACTTATGGGAAATTTATACCCAAGCCAAAGAGGACACAGAAAAAGTCCCGTTTTGTCCAAAAACCGGGAACATCATTGAAAGAAAAAACAAAAAAACGACCCCGTGGACGCAAAGCCACCAACAAAAAAACAACTCAGGCCGTCAAGAACCCCAACTCAGGCCGTCAAAGATCCGCTCGCTAGGCTCACCTGAACATATGACAGGGTAGAAAAAGACAGGAGCAGAAAACAGGAATGACCCGAGAGAAACCAAGGAATCCCAAGGGCCGGAGGACGCATAAACTGCTACACAGCGTGGACGAGCGTCACCACCGATCAGGATCGCAAAGGGAAAATCCCTTACCAGAGTCAACACCTACACCCAGTCCACAATAGACTGAGGAAGCCTCACAAGCTAGGAAAAACTTCTGCAGCTGAAGAACGATCGAGAAAAAGATGACCATGCTAGAAGCGTGAAAGAGGAAGCACAGCCGCTACCTGAAGGAACCCAAAACATAACGCTCCTTCGCAACCTAGGTGTAGACCTTCAACACCACTATAGGCCACAGAGCCGCCAAACTTATCCGAGAACCAAGCCTCTCGACAACCGAGGAATCCCTAAGGATCCCACTCCTCCAGAGGAAGCAAAGAAACTCCTCTTTTGGACCCTTAAAAGTTTGCTAGCAGGGGCGGAGCCTGGAGCGACATGGAGTCAGTCGCATAGTGGAGCAGCTCCGTGCATAGCGGAGTGTAGGAGAGCAGAAATAACTTATCCCTGTTTTAAACCTTACTCCCCTGGAGGAGACATCATGCAGAGAGCCTCTGGGCACTTGAAATAAAACCCGGAATAGTTTGGGAGCCTGTTGCTGGTGAGGGATTGCTCCCGGTGCTACTGTAAGCTGGACAGGAGCTGGCCATCTTGGGGAACCACAAGGCAATCCAGAGCATGTAAGGATACACAGAGCAGGGTGGTGTGTGCTTTGTACAGAGAGCTCCGGTTTAGATGCAGCGGAAGCCAGAGAGAGTAATAACATGCTGATTGAGGTATGCTGGCAGCTGTAGAATTTCCGAGAACCGCTATAAAAAAATGTTATATACACCATATTAGACTTGTCAGACACTCCTCAGGGACGCAGATATGAATATGAGCGGAGGCTGTATTATCTCCACAGGGGCAAGAGAGATGTCATATGGGGACCATGATAACTCCAGGCTACATAGAGAGATGGTATTAAATTGAAAGTAACATACTGCTTATATTCTGCAGTTGCCCTTTTAAGCAACTATACTGGCAAAAGCCCTTATATCAATAATTCAAGAAGGCTACTGCAGAGTGAGAAAGGAAACATTCTCTGCTGAGGACTTTAACTTACTTCCATTTTACTGGGGGACACAGATTCATACCAAACCCACCTAGACCCTGCGGGTGTTGCAATATTTGGGACTGCCCCCCTAAACATGTCTGCTAGAAAATCAAATAAACTTGCACAAGGGGGTAAGGCCCCAACTGCGCACCACTTCTTTAAACAAATGAAGGGAGATAAAATCACAGAGGCCCCTATAGCTGACCATGAGGAGGAGGAAGATCCAGATGCCACTACTCGGCAACAAGGGGATGACCATACCCCAGTTACGAAAGCAGACATTAAACATCTGGTTTAAAAACAAGATATATCTGCTAGCTTTGATAAGCTCTGGGAGAAAATGGACGCTATGCAGAATACTGTAACAAGTAGCCTGGCCGACATTAAACAGGATATCCAAGACCTGAGTAACAGAGTATCCACCCTGGAAGAAAGTGAAAACTCAGCCATGGAAGAGGTTACCTCAATATCCCAGCAGGTGAGTTTACACCAACAGGAGTTGGAGACGATACAAGATAGGATGGAAGACCTTGAAAATCGCAGTCGCAGATGTAATATACGTCTGAAGGGGATTCCCGAGTCTGTGTCACCTACTGAATTGGACAGATATCTGACCCAGTTATTCCAGGCCATCACTGGTCACTCTGAAGATGGCTGCTTTCAGATGGAAAGAGCCCACAGGGCCCTAAATGCGAAACCCAGGGGGGATGCCCCACCTAGGGACGTCATAGTCCGTATGTATCTCTTTCCAGAGAAGGAGGCTATTCTGGCGGCCTCCAGGAAGAACTCTACCTTTAAATTTCAGGGTTCGGTTGCCCAGTTCTTTTAAGACCTCTGTCTAAGGACCCTGCAGAAGAGAGGAGCCATGAGACCACTTGCTCAGATGTTGAGGAAAAACGAGATCAACTATAGATGGGGATTCCCCTTTGCACTCATTATCCATAACGGGATTACCTACACCATAAGAGAAGTTCGGGAAATCACTGACATCTGCAGCCACCTAGGTCTGGAGGCCCCTCGGATGCCCTCTGACCAAGCAGAAAAAGAAAATTTATGCATACCTGATAAATTTGTTTCTTTTTAGACACGATGAGTCCACAGATTTCATCCTTACTTGTGGGATTACGCCTCCTGGTCAGCAGGAGGAGGCAAAGAGCACCACAGCAGAGCTGTATATATAGCTCCTCCCTTCCCTCCCACTCCAGTCATTCGACCAAAGTTAGGAAGAGAAAGGTAAAGCCAAGGTGCTGAGGTGTCTGAAGTTTTAACAAAAAACAGAATTTATGTTTACCTGATAAATTACTTTCTCCAACGGTGTGTCCGGTCCACGGCGTCATCCTTACTTGTGGGATATTCTCTTCCCCAACAGGAAATGGCAAAGAGCCCAGCAAAGCTGGTCACATGATCCCTCCTAGGCTCCGCCTACCCCAGTCATTCGACCGACGTTAAGGAGGAATATTTGCATAGGAGAAACCATATGATACCGTGGTGACTGTAGTTAAAGAAAATAAATTATCAGACCTGATTAAAAAACCAGGGCGGGCCGTGGACCGGACACACCGTTGGAGAAAGTAAATTATCAGGTAAACATAAATTATGTTTTCTCCAACATAGGTGTGTCCGGTCCACGGCGTCATCCTTACTTGTGGGAACCAATACCAAAGCTTTAGGACACGGATGATGGGAGGGAGCAAATCAGGTCACCTAGATGGAAGGCACCACGGCTTGCAAAACCTCTCCCAAAAATAGCCTCAGAAGAAGCAAAAGTATCAAACTTGTAAAATTTGGTAAAAGTGTGCAGTGAAGACCAAGTCGCTGCCCTACATATCTGATCAACAGAAGCCTCGTTCTTGAAGGCCCATGTGGAAGCCACAGCCCTAGTGGAATGAGCTGTGATTCTTTCGGGAGGCTGCCGTCCGGCAGTCTCGTAAGCCAATCTGATGATGCTTTTAATCCAAAAAGAGAGAGAGGTAGAAGTTGCTTTTTGACCTCTCCTTTTACCGGAATAAACAACAAACAAGGAAGATGTTTGTCTAAAATCCTTTGTAGCGTCTAAATAGAATTTTAGAGCGCGAACAACATCCAAATTGTGCAACAAACGTTCCTTCTTTGAAACTGGTTTCGGACACAGAGAAGGTACGATAATCTCCTGGTTAATGTTTTTGTTAGAAACAACTTTTGGAAGAAAACCAGGTTTAGTACGTAAAACCACCTTATCTGCATGGAACACCAGATAAGGAGGAGAACACTGCAGAGCAGATAATTCTGAAACTCTTCTAGCAGAAGAAATTGCAACCAAAAACAAAACTTTCCAAGATAATAACTTAATATCAACGGAATGTAAGGGTTCAAACGGAACCCCCTGAAGAACTGAAAGAACTAAGTTGAGACTCCAAGGAGGAGTCAAAGGTTTGTAAACAGGCTTGATTCTAACCAGAGCCTGAACAAAGGCTTGAACATCTGGCACAGCTGCCAGCTTTTTGTGAAGTAACACAGACAAGGCAGAAATCTGTCCCTTCAGGGAACTTGCAGATAATCCTTTTTCCAATCCTTCTTGAAGGAAGGATAGAATCTTAGGAATCTTAACCTTGTCCCAAGGGAATCCTTTAGATTCACACCAACAGATATATTTTTTCCAAATTTTGTGGTAAATCATTCTAGTTACAGGCTTTCTGGCCTGAACAAGAGTATCGATAACAGAATCTGAGAACCCTCGCTTCGATAAGATCAAGCGTTCAATCTCCAAGCAGTCAGCTGGAGTGAGACCAGATTCGGATGTTCGAACGGACCTTGAACAAGAAGGTCTCGTCTCAAAGGTAGCTTCCATGGTGGAGCCGATGACATATTCACCAGATCTGCATACCAAGTCCTGCGTGGCCACGCAGGAGCTATCAAGATCACCGACGCCCTCTCCTGATTGATCCTGGCTACCAGCCTGGGGATGAGAGGAAACGGCGGGAATACATAAGCTAGTTTGAAGGTCCAAGGTGCTACTAGTGCATCCACTAGAGCCGCCTTGGGATCCCTGGATCTGGACCCGTAGCAAGGAACTTTGAAGTTCTGACGAGAGGCCATCAGATCCATGTCTGGAATGCCCCACAGTTGAGTGATTTGGGCAAAGATTTCCGGATGGAGTTCCCACTCCCCCGGATGCAATGTCTGACGACTCAGAAAATCCGCTTCCCAATTTTGCACTCCTGGGATGTGGATTGCAGACAGGTGGCAGGAGTGAGACTCCGCCCAGTGAATGATTTTGGTCACTTCTTCCATCGCCAGGGAACTCCTTGTTCCCCCCTGATGGTTGATGTACGCAACAGTTGTCATGTTGTCTGATTGAAACCGTATGAACTTGGCCCTCGCTAGCTGAGGCCAAGCCTTGAGAGCATTGAATATCGCTCTCAGTTCCAGAATATTTATCGGTAGAAGAGATTCTTCCCGAGACCAAAGACCCTGAGCTTTCAGGGATCCCCAGACCGCGCCCCAGCCCATCAGACTGGCGTCGGTCGTGACAATGACCCACTCTGGTCTGCGGAAGGTCATCCCTTGTGACAGGTTGTCCAGGGACAGCCACCAACGGAGTGAGTCTCTGGTCCTCTGATTTACTTGTATCCTCGGAGACAAGTCTGTATAGTCCCCATTCCACTGACTGAGCATGCACAGTTGTAATGGTCTTAGATGAATGCGCGCAAAAGGAACTATGTCCATTGCCGCTACCATCAAACCTATCACTTCCATGCACTGCGCTATGGAAGGAAGAGGAACGGAATGAAGTATCCGACAAGAGTCTAGAAGTTTTGTTTTTCTGGCCTCTGTCAGAAAAATCCTCATTTCTAAGGAGTCTATTATTGTTCCCAAGAAGGGAACCCTTGTTGACGGAGATAGAGAACTCTTTTCCACGTTCACTTTCCATCCGTGAGATCTGAGAAAGGCCAGGACGATGTCCGTGTGAGCCCTTGCTTGAGGAAGGGACGACGCTTGAATCAGAATGTCGTCCAAGTAAGGTACTACAGCAATGCCCCTTGGTCTTAGCACAGCTAGAAGGGACCCTAGTACCTTTGTGAAAATCCTTGGAGCAGTGGCTAATCCGAAAGGAAGCGCCACGAACTGGTAATGCTTGTCCAGGAATGCGAACCTTAGGAACCGATGATGTTCCTTGTGGATAGGAATATGTAGATACGCATCCTTTAAATCCACCGTGGTCATGAATTGACCTTCCTGGATGGAAGGAAGAATTGTTCGAATGGTTTCCATCTTGAACGATGGAACCTTGAGAAACTTGTTTAAGATCTTGAGATCTAAGATTGGTCTGAACGTTCCCTCTTTTTTTGGAACTATGAACAGATTGGAGTAGAACCCCATCCCTTGTTCTCCTAATGGAACAGGATGAATCACTCCCATTTTTAACAGGTCTTCTACACAATGTAAGAATGCCTGTCTTTTTAAGTGGTCTGAAGACAACTGAGACCTGTGGAACCTCCCCCTTGGGGGAAGCCCCTTGAATTCCAGAAGATAACCTTGGGAGACTATTTCTAGTGTCCAAGGATCCAGAACATCTCTTGCCCAAGCCTGAGCGAAGAGAGAGAGTCTGCCCCCCACCAGATCCGGTCCCGGATCGGGGGCCAACATTTCATGCTGTCTTGGTAGCAGTGGCAGGTTTCTTGGCCTGCTTTCCCTTGTTCCAGCCTTGCATTGGTCTCCAAGCTTGCTTGGCTTGAGAAGTATTACCCTCTTGCTTAGAGGACGTAGCACTTTGGGCTGGTCCGTTTCTACGAAAGGGACGAAAATTAGGTTTATTTTTGGCCTTGAAAGGCCGATCCTGAGGAAGGGCGTGGCCCTTACCCCCAGTGATATCAGAGATAATCTCTTTCAAGTCAGGGCCAAACAGCGTTTTCCCCTTGAAAGGAATGTTAAGTAGCTTGTTCTTGGAAGACGCATCAGCTGACCAAGATTTCAACCAAAGCGCTCTGCGCGCCACAATAGCAAACCCATGCTAGATTAAAGAGAACCGAGATAGCACACAGAGTCTCTATAGAAGTGCGCAAATGATCACAGCATGTGGCAGATGGCGGATTCAGCAAACAGCAATCCAGGCAGCTCTCTCAGAAATGGTGAGTGGACAATGGGAACCTGTGGATGACAGATGGAAGAGGCGCCTCATGGGACAAGTATCGTTTTAGGCAGCAAAGGGACACACATGAGCAGCGGACCCCCCACACAGAGTGTTACTCACAAGAGCGGTGGTACAAACGTGTACCCAGACAGGCAGGACGGAACCAAAAGTCGCCCGTCAGACAGGCGTAAGCTCGGTACGCTAGGCAAACGTCACTCAGCAAGCAGCGTCAGAGTAAACCCAGCAGGGGAACCAATAGAGTCGAAGGGAACTCGACACAGCGGACCTCCAAAGGGGATCAGGAACGTAACCAAATTGCTCCAGAGGCCTAGAACCTTTAGACAGCTGCACAACATGTATTCTGTATTTCCCATACAGGTTCTCAAAGAGAACCTGTATGGGAAATACAGAATACATGTTGTGCAGCTGTCTAAAGGTTCTAGGCCTCTGGAGCAATTTGGTTACGTTCCTGATCCCCTTTGGAGGTCCGCTGTGTCGAGTTCCCTTCGACTCTATTGGTTCCCCTGCTGGGTTTACTCTGACGCTGCTTGCTGAGTGACGTTTGCCTAGCGTACCGAGCTTACGCCTGTCTGACGGGCGACTTTTGGTTCCGTCCTGCCTGTCTGGGTACACGTTTGTACCACCGCTCTTGTGAGTAACACTCTGTGTGGGGGGTCCGCTGCTCATGTGTGTCCCTTTGCTGCCTAAAACGATACTTGTCCCATGAGGCGCCTCTTCCATCTGTCATCCACAGGTTCCCAATAGCAAACCCAGAATTCTTAGCCGCTAACCTAGCCAATTGCAAAGTGGCGTCTAGGGTGAAAGAATTAGCCAATTTGAGAGCATTGATTCTGTCCATAATCTCCTCATAAGGAGGAGAATCACTATCGACCGCCTTTATTAGCTCATCGAACCAGAAACACGCGGCTGTAGCGACAGGGACAATGCATGAAATTGGTTGTAGAAGGTAACCCTGCTGAACAAACATCTTTTTAAGTAAACCTTCTAATTTTTTATCCATAGGATCTTTGAAAGCACAACTATCCTCTATGGGTATAGTGGTGCGTTTGTTTAAAGTGGAAACCGCTCCCTCGACCTTGGGGACTGTCTGCCATAAGTCCTTTCTGGGGTCGACCATAGGAAACAATTTTTTAAATATGGGGGGAGGGACGAAAGGAATACCGGGCCTTTCCCATTCTTTATTTACAATGTCCGCCACCCGCTTGGGTATAGGAAAAGCTTCTGGGAGCCCCGGGACCTCTAGGAACTTGTCCATTTTACATAGTTTCTCTGGGATGACCAATTTGTCACAATCATCCAGAGTGGATAATACCTCCTTAAGCAGAGCGCGGAGATGTTCCAACTTAAATTTAAACGTAATCACATCAGGTTCAGCTTGTTGAGAAATGTTCCCTGAATCTGTAATTTCTCCCTCAGACAAAACCTCCCTGGCCCCATCAGACTGGTTTAGGGGCCCTTCAGAACCATTATTATCAGCGTCGTCATGCTCTTCAGTATCTAAAACAGAGCAGTCGCGCTTACGCTGATAAGTGTGCATTTTGGCTAAAATGTTTTTGACAGAATTATCCATTACAGCCGTTAATTGTTGCATAGTAAGGAGTATTGGCGCGCTAGATGTACTAGGGGCCTCCTGAGTGGGCAAGACTCGTGTAGACGAAGGAGGGAATGATGCAGTACCATGCTTACTCCCCTCACTTGAGGAATCATCTTGGGCATCATTGTCATTGTCACATAAATCACATTTATTTAAATGAGAAGGAACTCTGGCTTCCCCACATTCAGAACACAGTCTATCTGGTAGTTCAGACATGTTAAACAGGCATAAACTTGATAACAAAGTACAAAAAACGTTTTAAAATAAAACCGTTACTGTCACTTTAAATTTTAAACTGAACACACTTTATTACTGCAATTGCGAAAAAATATGAAGGAATTGTTCAAAATTCACCAAAATTTCACCACAGTGTCTTAAAGCCTTAAAAGTATTGCACACCAAATTTGGAAGCTTTAACCCTTAAAATAACGGAACCGGAGCCGTTTTTAACTTTAACCCCTTTACAGTCCCTGGTATCTGCTTTGCTGAGACCCAACCAAGCCCAAAGGGGAATACGATACCAAATGACGCCTTCAGAAAGTCTTTTCTATGTATCAGAGCTCCTCACACATGCGACTGCATGTCATGCCTCTCAAAAAACATAATTTATGCTTACCTGATAAATTCCTTTCTTCTGTTGTGTGATCAGTCCACGGGTCATCATTACTTCTGGGATATAACTCCTCCCCAACAGGAAATGCAAGAGGATTCACCCAGCAGAGCTGCATATAGCTCCTCCCCTCTACGTCAGTCCCAGTCATTCGACCAAGAATCAACGAGAAAGGAGTAACCAAGGGTGAAGTGGTGACTGGAGTATAATTTAAAAGATATTTACCTGCCTTAAAAACAGGGCGGGCCGTGGACTGATCACACAACAGAAGAAAGGAATTTATCAGGTAAGCATAAATTATGTTTTCTTCTGTTATGTGTGATCAGTCCACGGGTCATCATTACTTCTGGGATACCAATACCAAAGCAAAAGTACACGGATGACGGGAGGGATAGGCAGGCTCATTATACAGAAGGAACCACTGCCTGAAGAACCTTTCTCCCAAAAATAGCCTCCGAAGAAGCAAAAGTGTCAAATTTGTAAAATTTGGAAAAAGTATGAAGCGAAGACCAAGTTGCAGCCTTGCAAATCTGTTCAACAGAGGCCTCATTCTTAAAGGCCCAAGTGGAAGCCACAGCTCTAGTGGAGTGAGCTGTAATTCTTTCAGGAGGCTGCTGTCCAGCAGTCTCATAGGCTAAACGTATAATGCTACGAAGCCAAAAAGAGAGAGGTAGCAGAAGCTTTTTGACCTCTCCTCTGTCCAGAATAAACGACAAACAGGGAAGAAGTTTGGCGAAAATCTTTAGTTGCCTGCAAGTAGAACTTGAGGGCACGAACTACATCCAGATTGTGTAGAAGACGTTCCTTCTTTGAAGAAGGATTTGGACACAAGGATGGAACAACAATCTCTTGATTGATATTCCTGTTAGTGACTACCTTAGGTAAGAACCCAGGTTTAGTACGCAGAACTACCTTGTCTGAGTGAAAAATCAGATAAGGAGAATCACAATGTAATGCTGATAACTCAGAGACTCTTCGAGCCGAGGAAATAGCCATTAAAAACAGAACTTTCCAAGATAACAATTTTATATCAATGGAATGAAGGGGTTCAAACGGAACACCCTGTAAAACGTTAAGAACTAAGTTTAAACTCCATGGCGGAGCAACGGCTTTAAACACAGGCTTGATCCTAGCTAAAGCCTGACAAAAGGCCTGGACGTCTGGATTTTCTGACAGACGCCTGTGTAACAAGATGGACAGAGCTGAAATCTGTCCCTTTAATGAACTAGCTGATAAACCCTTTTCTAAACCTTCTTGTAGAAAGGACAATATCCTAGGGATCCTAACCTTACTCCAGGAGTAACGTTTGGATTCGCACCAGTATAGGTATTTGCGCCATATTTTATGGTAAATCTTTCTGGTAACAGGCTTCCTAGCCTGTATCAGGGTATCAATAACCGACTCCGAAAAACCACGTTTTGATAAAATCAAGCGTTCAATTTCCAAGCAGTCAGTTTCAGAGAAGTTAGATTTTGATGTCTGAATGGACCCTGTATCAGAAGGTCCTGTCTTAGAGGTAGAGACCAAGGTGGACAGGATGACATGTCCACTAGATCTGCATACCAAGTCCTGCGTGGCCATGCAGGCGCTATTAGAATCACTGATGCTCTCTCCTGTTTGATTTTGGCAATCAATCGAGGAAGCAGCGGGAAGGGTGGAAACACATAAGCCATCCCGAAGTTCCAAGGTGCTGTCAAAGCATCTATCAGAACCGCTCCCGGATCCCTGGATCTGGACCCGTAGTGAGGAAGTTTGGCGTTCTGGCGAGACGCCATGAGATCTATCTCTGGTTTGCCCCAACGTCGAAGTATTTGGGCAAAGACCTCCGGATGAAGTTCCCACTCTCCCGGATGAAAAGTCTGGCGACTCAAGAAATCCGCCTCCCAGTTTTCCACTCCCGGGATGTGGATTGCTGACAGGTGGCAAGAGTGAGACTCTGCCCAGCGAATTATCTTTGATACTTCCATCATTGCTAGGGAGCTTCTTGTCCCTCCCTGATGGTTGATGTAAGCTACAGTCGTGATATTGTCCGACTGAAACCTGATGAACCCCCGAGTTGTTAATTGGGGCCAAGCCAGAAGGGCATTGAGAACTGCCCTCAATTCCAGAATGTTTATTGGAAGGAGACTCTCCTCCTGATTCCATAATCCCTGAGCCTTCAGAGAATTCCAGACAGCGCCCCAACCTAGTAGGCTGGTGTCTGTTGTTACGATTGTCCAGTCTGGCCTGCTGAATGGCATCCCCCTGGACAGGTGTGGCCGATAAAGCCACCATAGAAGAGAATTCCTGGTCTCTTGATTCAGATTCAGAGTAGGGGACAAATCTGAGTAATCCCCATTCCACTGACTTAGCATGCACAATTGCAGCGGTCTGAGGTGTAGGCGTGCAAAAGGTACTATGTCCATTGCCGCTACCATTAAGCCGATCACCTCCATGCATTGAGCTACTGACGGGTGTTGAATGGAATGAAGGACACGGCATGCATCTTGAAGCTTTGTTAACCTGTCTTCTGTCAGGTAAATCTTCATTTCTACAGAATCTATAAGAGTCCCCAAGAATGGAACTCTTGTGAGAGGAAAAAGAGAACTCTTCTTTTCGTTCACCTTCCATCCATGCGACCTTAGAAATGCCAGAACTAACTCTGTATGAGACTTGGCAGTTTGAAAGCTTGAAGCTTGTATTAGAATGTCGTCTAGGTACGGAGCTACCGAAATCCCTCGCGGTCTTAGTACCGCCAGAAGGGCACCCAGAACCTTTGTGAAGATTCTTGGGGCCGTAGCCAATCCGAATGGAAGAGCTACAAACTGGTAGTGCCTGTCTAGGAAGGCAAACCGTAGATACCGGTGATGATCTTTGTGAATCGGTATGTGAAGGTAAGCATCTTTTAAATCCACTGTGGTCATGTACTGGCCCTTTTGGATCATGGGTAAGATTGTCCGAATAGTTTCCATTTTGAACGATGGAACTCTTAGGAATTTGTTTAGAATCTTTAAATCTAAGATTGGCCTGAAAGTTCCCTCTTTTTTGGGAACCACAAACAGGTTTGAGTAGAACCCTTGTCCTTGTTCCGACCGCGGAACCGGATGGATCACTCCCATTAATAACAGATCTTGTACACAGCGTAGAAACGCTTCTTTCTTTATCTGGTTTGTTGACAACCTTGACAGATGAAATCTCCCTCTTGGGGGAGATAATTTGAAGTCTAGAAGGTATCCCTGAGACATGATCTCTAGCGCCCAGGGATCCTGAACATCTCTTGCCCAGGCCTGGGCGAAGAGAGAAAGTCTGCCCCCCACTAGATCCGGTCCCGGATCGGGGGCTCTCGGTTCATGCTGTCTTTGGGGCAGCAGCAGGTTTCCTGGCCTGTTTGCCCTTGTTCCAGGACTGGTTAGGTTTCCAGCCTTGCCTGTAACGAGCAACAGTTCCTTCCTGTTTTGGTGCAGTGGAGGTTGATGCTGCTCCTGTTTTGAAATTCCGAAAGGGACGAAAATTAGACTGTCTAGCCTTAGCTTTGGCTTTGTCTTGAGGTAGGGCGTGGCCCTTACCTCCTGTAATGTCAGCGATAATTTCTTTCAAACCGGGCCCAAATAAAGACTGCCCCTTGAAAGGTATATTAAGTAATTTGGACTTAGAAGTAACATCAGCTGACCAGGATTTTAGCCACAGTGCCCTACGTGCCTGTATGGCGAATCCTGAGTTCTTAGCCGTAAGTTTGGTTAAATGTACTACGGCCTCCGAAATGAATGAATTAGCTAGTTTAAGGACTCTAAGCCTGTCCATAATGTCGTCTAGCGTAGATGAACTAAGGTTCTCTTCCAGAGACTCAATCCAAAATGCTGCCGCAGCCGTAATCGGCGCGATACATGCAAGGGGTTGCAATATAAAACCTTGTTGAACAAACATTTTCTTAAGGTAACCCTCTAATTTTTTATCCATTGGATCTGAAAAAGCACAGCTATCCTCCACCGGGATAGTGGTACGCTTAGCTAAAGTAGAAACTGCTCCCTCCACCTTAGGGACCGTTTGCCATAAGTCCCGAGTGGTGGCGTCTATTGGAAACATCTTTCTAAATATTGGAGGGGGTGAGAACGGCACACCGGGTCTATCCCACTCCTTAGTAACAATTTCAGTTAATCTCTTAGGTATAGGAAAAACGTCAGTACTCGCCGGTACCGCAAAGTATTTATCCAACCTACACAGTTTCTCTGGTATTGCAACGGTGTTACAATCATTGAGAGCTGCTAAGACCTCCCCTAGTAATACACGGAGGTTCTCCAATTTAAATTTAAAATTTGAAATATCTGAATCCAATCTGTTTGGATCAGAACCGTCACCCACAGAATGAAGCTCTCCGTCCTCATGCTCTGCAAGCTGTGACGCAGTATCAGACATGGCCCTAGTATTGTCAGCGCACTCTGTTCTCACCCCAGAGTGATCACGCTTGCCTCTTAGTTCTGGTAATTTAGACAAAACTTCAGTCATAACAGTAGCCATATCATGTAATGTTATCTGTAATGGCCGCCCAGATGTACTAGGCGCCATAATATCACGCACCTCCCGGGCGGGAGATGCAGGTACTGCCGCGTGAGGCGAGTTAGTCGGCATAACTCTCCCCTCGCAGTTTGGTGAAATTTGTTCACATTGTACAGATTGACTTTTATTTAAAGTAGCATCAATACAGTTAGTACATAAATTTCTATTGGGCTCCACCTTGGCATTGGAACAAATGACACAGATATCTTCCTCTGAGTCAGACATGTTTAACACACTAGCAATAACTTGCAACCTGGTTATAATCTTTTTTAGCAAAAACGTACTGTGCCTCAAAGAGGTACTAAACGATTAAATGACAGTTGAGATAATGAACTGAAAAACAGTTATAGCATCAAACTTTAAAACAACACAACTTTTAGCAAAGGTTTGTTCCCATTAGTAAAATAACAATAATTAAATTTGACATAAAAATTACAGAGCAACGTTTTTATTCACAGTCAATATAAAATTCTCACAGCTCTGCTGAGAGAATATACCTCCCTCCAAAGAAGTTTGAAGACCCCTGAGATCTGTCAGAGATGAACCGGATCATGCAGGAAATATAAGAGTAGCTGACTGGAAATTTTTGATGCGTAGCAAAGAGCGCCAAAAACGGCCCCTCCCTCTCATACACAGCAGTGAAGGGAAACGAAACTGTCACAATTAAAGCAAACAACTGCCAAGTGGAAAATAATGCCCAAATATTTATTCACTCAGTACCTCAGCAATGTAAACGATTCTACATTCCAGCAAAAACGTTTAACATGATAAATACTTATTAAAAGGATTAGTGACCTTTAACAGAGTAGTTCCGGTGAAATACCATCCCCAGAATACTGAAGTGTATACATACATGTCATTATAACGGTATGGCAGGATTCTTTCATCAATTCCATTCAGAAAATAAAAACTGCTACATACCTCAATGCAGATTCATCTGCCCGCTGTCCCCTGATCTGAAGCTTTTACCTCCCTCAGATGGCCGAGAACAGCAATATGATCTTAACTACTCCGGTTAAAATCATAGTAAAAAACTCTGGTAGATTCTTCTTCAAACTCTGCCAGAGAAGTAATAACACGCTCCGGTGCTATTGTAAAATAACAAACTTTTGATTGAAGTTATAAAAACTAAGTATAATCACCATAGTCCTCTCACACATCCTATCTAGTCGTTGGGTGCAAGAGAATGACTGGGACTGACGTAGAGGGGAGGAGCTATATGCAGCTCTGCTGGGTGAATCCTCTTGCATTTCCTGTTGGGGAGGAGTTATATCCCAGAAGTAATGATGACCCGTGGACTGATCACACATAACAGAAGAAACAAGTGCGCAACACCGGCGCGAAAATGAGGCTCTGCCTATGATTTGGGAAAGCCCCTAAAGAATAAGGTGTCTAAAACAGTGCCTGCCGATATAATCTTATCAAAATACCCAGATTAAATGATTCCTCAAGGCTAAATATGTGTTAATAATGAATCGATTTAGCCCAGAAAAAGTCTACAGTCTTAATAAGCCCTTGTGAAGCCCTTATTTACTATCTTAATAAACATGGCTTACCGGATCCCATAGGGAAAATGACAGCTTCCAGCATTACATCGTCTTGTTAGAATGTGTCATACCTCAAGCAGCAAGAGACTGCTCACTGTTCCCCCAACTGAAGTTAATTCCTCTCAACAGTCCTGTGTGGAACAGCCATGGATTTTAGTAACGGTTGCTAAAATCATTTTCCTCATACAAACAGAAATCTTCATCTCTTTTCTGTTTCTGAGTAAATAGTACATACCAGCACTATTTTAAAATAACAAACTCTTGATTGAATAATAAAAACTACAGTTAAACACTAAAAAACGCTAAGCCATCTCCGTGGAGATGTTGCCTGTACAACGGCAAAGAGAATGACTGGGGTAGGCGGAGCCTAGGAGGGATCATGTGACCAGCTTTGCTGGGCTCTTTGCCATTTCCTGTTGGGGAAGAGAATATCCCACAAGTAAGGATGACGCCGTGGACCGGACACACCTATGTTGGAGAAATAGAAATTACCTGTCTTATAGAAGAGGGTGGGCCGTGGACTCATCGTGTCTAAAAAGAAACAAATTTATCAGATAAGCATAAATTTTCTTTTCTTTTTAAAGACACAATGAGTCCACGGATTTCATCCTTACTTGTGTGATACAATACCAAAGCTATAGTACACGGATGAAAAGGGAGGGACAAGACAGGGAACCAAAATGGAAGGCACCACTGCTTGAAAAACCCTTCTCCCAAAAACAGCCTCAGCCGAGGCAAAGGTATCAAATTTGTAAATTTTATAAAAAGTATGAAGAGAAGACCAAGTTGCAGCCTTGCAAATCTGGTCAACAGAAGCATCATTTTTGAATGCCCATGAGGAAGCCACAGCCCTAGTGGAATGAGCCGTAATTCGTTCAGGAGGCTGCTGTCCAGCAGTCTCACATGCAAAAGAGACGATACTCTTCAACCAAAAAGAAAGAGGTAGCCGTAGCTTTCTGACCGCTACATTTCCCTGAAACAATAACAAACAAAGAAGACGATTGTCGAAAATCCTTAGTCACTTGTAAGTAAAACTACGTCCAAATTATGTAACAGACGTTCCTTCTTAGAAGAAGGATTAGGACACAAGGAAAGAACAACAATCTCCTGATTAATATTCTTGTTTGAAACAAGTTTAGGAAAAAAAACAGGTTTTGTATGTAACACCACCTTATCCGAACGGAATATAAGATAAAGAGAATCATATTGTAATGCTGAAAGCTCAGATACTCTTCGAGCAGAAGAAATAATAACTAGAAATAAAACTTTCCAAGATAATAACTTAATATCTATGGAATGCATAGGTTTAAACAGAACCCCATGAAGAACTCCAAGAACTAAATTAAAACTCCAAGCAATCAGTCTAAATACAGGCCTGATTCTTAGTCAGAGCCTGACAAAAAGATTGTACATCTAGAACATCTGTCAAACACTAGTGTAAAAAAAAATAGATAAAACAGAAATCTGCCCCCTTAAGGAACTTGCTGATAACCTCTTCTCCAACCCTTCTTGGAGAAAAGACCAACCCTAGGAATCCTAACCCTACTCCATGAGTAGCCCTTGGATTATCTTATGGTAAATTACCCTAGTAACAGGTTTACGTGCCTAAATTAAAGTATTTATGACTGAATCAGAAAAACCTTGCTTAGATAAAATTAAGCGTTCAATCTACAAGCAGTCAGCTGCAGAGAAACTAGATTCGGGTGATGGAAGGGACCCTGCATGAGAAGGTCCTTCCTCAATGGAAGCTTCCACAGTGTCTGAGATGACATGACCACCAGATTGGCAGACCAAATCCTGCGAGGCCACAAGGATCACCGATGCCCTCTGATATTTGATTTGAACAATCACGCGGGAAGGAAAGCAAGCGGAAAGAATACATATGCTAGGCTGAAAACCCAAGGAACTGCCGAGGCATCCAACAACTCGGCCTGGGGATCCCTGGACCTGGACCTGTATCTCGGAAGCTTGGCATTCTGACGAGACGCCATAAAGTCCAACTCCGGCCGACCCTATCTGAGAATCAGGCTTAAAAATATTTCCGGATGGAACTCCCACTCTCCCGGAAGAAAAGTCTGCCTGCTCAGAAAATCTGTCTCCCAGTCTTCCACCCCTGGGAAGTAGATCGCAGACAGATGGCAAGAGTGAGCCTCCACCCACTGAATTATTTTGGCTACCTGGATCATCGCTAAGGAACTCCTTGTTCCTTCCTAATGATTGAAGTAAACCACTGTCGTTTTGTTGTCCTACTGGAATTTGATGAATCGGGCCAAGGCCAACTAAGGCCAGGCCTGAAGCGCAATGAATATCGCCCTCAAACTAGAATGTTGATAGGAAGGAGAGATTCTGTCCATGCTCCCTGAGCCCTTAAGGAGCTCCAGACTACTCCCCATCCTAACAGGCTGGCATCCGTTGTCACAATCACCCAAGCAGGTCTGCGAAAGCATGTCCTCTGGGATAGATGATTCAGTGACAACCACCATATAAGAGTCTCGTCTCCTGATCTAGAGTTATTCGAGGAGATAAATCTGTATAATCTCCATTCAATTGCCTGAGCATGCTTAGTTGCAGAGGCCTGAGATGAAAACGTGCAAACGGCAGGATGTCCATTGCTGCCACCAGCAATCAGATTACCTCCAAGCACAGAGCCACTGACGGCCGAGGATTGGACTGAAGAGCTCGACATGAATTCAGAATCTTTAATTTCCTGACCTCCGTCAGAAAAATCTTCATTGACATAGTCGATTAGGGTTCCCAGAAATGGTACTCTTGTCTGAAAGCTAGCACAATCTCTTGTCTGAAGGCTAGCACAATCTTGGCATGAGACCTTGCTAGTTGATAAGATGACGCCTTGATCAGAATATCGTCCAGATAAGGCGTAACCACAATGCGCGTTCGTAGAACTGCCATTAGAGACCCCAGAACCTTCGTGAAAATTCTGGGCACCGCAGCCAGACCGACAGGGAGAACTATAAACAGAAAATGTTTGTCCAGAAAGGCAAACCTCAGAACTAGTGATGATCCTTTTGGATAAGAACATGAAGATATGCATCCTTTAGATCCACTGTAGTCAGGAATTGACCCTCCTGGATCAATGGAAGAATGGTACGAATAGTTTCCATCTTGAAAGACTGAACTCTGAGAAACTCGTTTAGATTCTTGAGGTCCAAGCTAGGTCTGAAGGTTCCCTCCCTTATTGGCAACTACAAACAGATCTGAATAACAACTCTGTTCCTGTATTGAAACGGGACAAATAACTCCCGTGGAAGAGAGGCCCCTTACACAATTGAAGAATGCCTCATTTTATCTGGACTGCAGATAATCTTAAACAAAGAAATCTTCTTCGGGATGAAAACATTTCTAAAACATCTCGCACCCAAGCTTGAATAAAAAAGGAAGTCTGCCCCCTACCAGATCCGGCCCTGGATCGTAGGCAAATCCATCATGCTGATTTGGAATCAGCAGCAGGGGTCTTTGATTGTTCTTGTACCATGACTGGTTGTAAAATTGGGATCAGTGTCCCTTTAAACACAATCCCATAATTGCCCTGATGTCAGATAAAATTTCCGTCAAGCCCGGTCCAAACAGAGTCTTCCCCTTGTAAGGAATGGTCCGAAGTTTAGACTTGCATGCCATGTCCGCAGGCCAAGGATTCAACCATAAAGTCCTGCGGGCTAGAAAATAAAAACCTGAAATCTTAGCAGCCAATTTAGTAATCTGCAGAGAAGCATCAGTTAGAAATGAATTTAGCAAATTCAAGAGAGTCTTAATCCGATCCTGGATTTTATCCATAGGACTTTCTAACTCAAAAACCTCATCAGCCAAATTACCGTTGTTCTAGTGACGGTAATAAAGTACACAGCTGGATGTCGTTGGAAGCCCTGGAGTACATCCCTTCCTGAACCTCTGAAGGAAGCAACTACCCCCTAAGGAAGTAGCGGATCTTTTAGCCAAGCTGAAAACCACTCTAACCCTAGGAATGGCTACCCAGCCTCCTTAGCCAAGATGGGTATTTCTCATTAAATATAGGAAATGCAGTCTTGCGTTCTTATAATTTACTGGACGTACTAGAATAAATTATACCGATATAGTCTGAGCCATCCAGGGTAGAAGAACTCTAGTAAAGTTAGCTTCCACTTGGGAAAAAAACATAGAATGCATGAGAGACAGGATAAAATGACACTGCAGTAGCATGTGGAATTGAACACTCAAAACTCCAGCTTGCAAGTACCCAACGTTACCCACTAGATCACAGATGTACACCATGTGGGCCCTAATATTTTGTGGACAGAAGGTGGTATAAATTACCATTGTCAACATACTCCCCAATAGTAAATATCTAAAGAGGAGAAGGTCTTAGAAAAAGTCTAATCTTTTTTTTTTTTTTTTAAACTTATTTCTGTTGTGCAGAAAACAATCCCATTAAAGAAATAACATTACTGTTAACATTACTGTTAATACACTTACATAAAATAAGCGATGTCATGTGCCCTAATTCCATATCAAATCTGCAAGGAACCGCAGAGTCCTGCATGCGTCCATAAAAATATTTGAGACACTGTAGGAGAAAAAAAGTGGCATAAACATAACATAGGTTAGCCTTCACTTGAAGTACGGACTATGTCTACTGTCCCTTTAAATTTTAAAAGCAACATAATTCTTTATTTGCATGCTTTCTCCTAAATTGCCAACTGTCCCTTGTGCATGAATTGACATAGCCATTAGCAAATACTTTCAGGACCTACTGGACCTCAGCTATAGTACTGAGGTGTCTAAGCGTCCAATGTTTGTTTGGAAGGCTGGAAACTAAAAGTGAGCGAATCATAATTGCATCATACACTCTACCCTCCAGAATCATACTGGAGGGAAAGTGCAACAAACACAGGCTTGATAGAGCCCCGCCTCACATCTTAGCATAACTTTTGTGCACAGAGAGATCGTAATTGTAATACAACACTGCCCTCCGGTATCGGAATGGAGGGAAAGCGCAACTATAGAACTCCGCCCCTCGTGGGCGTACCCGCACCTAATCCCCAGCACTCAGATTCAACGTGCCCTGTATGGAGAGTATAGGCCAAAATAACGGCGGGAAGGCAACTCCGCCCATCGTGGGTGTCACCTTTACTCAAGCTCCCGGTCACCATTAAAAGGGACAGTAAAGTCAAAACTAAACTTTCATGATTCAGATAGGGCATGCAATTTTAAACAACTTTTCAATTTACTTTTATCATCAAATTTGCTTTGTTCCATTGGTGGTATTTTTGAAAAGCTAAACCCAGCTAGGCTCAAACTGATTTCTAAACCGTTGAAAACCACCTCTTATTAGCTCAGAGCATTTTGAAAGTTTTTCACAGTTAGACAGTGTTGGTTCATGTGTGTCATATAGACAACATTGTGTTCACTCCAGTGGAGTTATTTAGGAGTCTTCACTGATTGACTACACTGCATGTCTGTCAAAAGCACTTAGATAAGGAGGCTGTCTGCAGAGGCTTAGATACAAGGTAACCAGAGAGGTAAAACACATAATATAACTGTGTTCGTTATGCAAAACCGGGGAATGGGTAATAAAGGGATTATCTATCTTTTTAAATAAGAACATTTTTGGTGTAGACTGTCCCTTTAAGCTCTCATAGATTGACACCGGGAGACAATAATGTATAAAGTTTTAGCAGAGTATGCCACTGCAACGGTAGCTCCCCTAAAGCACAACCATTGTTTCAAATAAAAAACACTTGGTCACTGTCAATGAGCCCCAAACGTAGCCCAAAACCATAATAAAGTCTGCTGAATGCTGTCACGGAAAAAAGCTCTTCACTGACAGAGCCCCTGAGTCCCATAAAAGTACAGTAGTGCAGAAAGATAGATATGTCCCTTGAGGAATTTTCCTGTAGAGAAATAAAGTCTGCACTTACCTCACATGCTGCCCGACAGCAGGACAGCCTCAACAGGGTTCAGAGGTCCATTGGTTCCCTCCTATAGTCCTGCAGAATAGATGAAGCCTGAGTTAGATCCAGCTTAGGCCATCACAGAAAGGGCAGCATCACAGTATGGGAGGCGCAGTGAGAGTTTTGTCCCACCAGTTCCCATTGCTTTAAACCCACCTGTAGCTCTACTCTAGAGGCTGACAAGAAATACGGCTACACCCTATAATAAAATAGCACTCACTGGTACCATTTTAAAAATAAACTCTTGATTGAAGAATCTAAACTAACACCTCACTTTACCTCTTCCTATCACTAACACAGGCAAAGAGAATGACTGGAGTGAGAGGGAAGGGAGGAGCTATATATATATATACAGCTCTGCTGTGGTGCTCTTTGCCTCCTCATGCTGACCAGGAGGCGTAATCCCACAAGTAAGGATGAAATCCGTGGACTCATTGCGTCTTTAAAAAGAAAAAGGAGCCATAGAGAAAAGTACAGGTCGCTTTCTACCGCAACAACAGAGCTGGACTAGAATTTCCAGGAGGAACCAGAAAACCTGAAGTCCTGATTGTATGTATAATGAGGGGAAAATAAATATGGGTTTTCTATTGATCTACATCTCCCGGGAAGACACGCTGCTGAGGAGTATAAATATATTTATGTTCATTCTATATGTGGTGGACACTCCTGCTGACTGCTTGAAAAGTCTCCCATTGGGGGTACAGGGAGTGTTCACTAAAGGGGGGGTCTGGAAGGTTTCTTGGATACTACAGCAAAAGGAGTTAATTTAAAGAGACGAGGATAAGACTTTGAGACTCCACAAGCAGGATGGACTAAACCCTTATATTATGTAGGAGGGGATTATGTAGGCTGATCATGCAATACAGGACACTCCTGCACTCAAAATATACACATTTGTATACAACTGTTTTGAATGCATGTTTACTGTTCTACATGCACTGTTAGACATAGTAGAAAATGTATAGTGATAAGATGTGAGCTGACAGCTCATGCACTGTTCATGTTTTTCAAGTCTAATTATGGGGTTATTTATATGGTTTATTAATGTTTTGTTATAGTGGTACTAGGCACTACACTGACCAAGAGAAAGGTGGAAGGACTGACAACACCAATAGATACAACGTGACTGATGGCTAAAAGTATTAAGATTATCTCACATAATGTGAGAGGCCTTAACACTGACATGAAGAGAAAGACAGTACTCGCCCAATATTTCAGGGCCGAAGCATATCTTGTAATGCTACAGGAAACATTTTACTACCACAATAATTCCTAAATACTGGTCAAAAAGAGGGGGGTGTCAATCCTTATTCATCAATCGCTACAGTTCCAAAAAGTTGAGGTGATTACTGATCCAAATGGCAGGTATCTAATTGTTAGGCGGCGCATACATAATATTCCGGTCACCTTATGCAACGTATATGCCCCAAACGAGAAACAAGATGTCTTTTTTAAAGCAGGTCTCGGGTGGTATTAGCTGGGGACTTTAACATTGCTTTAACTCCCTTCAAGAACATAGAGACAGTAAAATTAACTCACAGGCACCAGACAACAGTATAGCGAAAGCTATAAGGGAGTCCCTGAACGTACACAACATACTGGGCCACATGGGAGGCTAAATGCGGACAAACAGTGGACTAAACATTTTACTCGCACGCAAACGGATCATACTCTAGGCTGGACTATATTTTTGTTGGCCAGATAATGTTACCTAATGTTCTCTCTTCTACAATTCAACCGTGCGTATGGTTTGACCACTCCCTTATACAAATAGAATTGACGGGTATAGTAAGTGTTCATAGGCAGTGGTCATGGACTTCCGACCAGACAACGCTTAACCCCCAACATGTACAGAAAGACTTCTGAGAAACTGGAGGAATATTGGTCTTTAAATGTAGGATCGACCATTAACTTGAACAACACATGGGCAGCCCATAAACCATATCTCAGGGGTCTACTGATAAAACAGAAAGCGTTAGCTATTAAGAGGGCTAATGACAATAGATAAACTACAGGCAGAAATAAAGGAATCTGAGTTACACCATCAAAAAACTGCTGCTATATCCACTTTCAAAACACTTAAATCGAAAAGGCAAATGCTTTCCAAAATTTTAGATTCTAACTCAATTAAGGCTATCCAAAAACTGAAGACCCAATATTTTATTTACTCTAATAAGCCTGACAGATACTTGGCACACAAAATTAGAGAGAAGGTTAGAAGAGTAGCGATGCCTCTATTGCAGAAAGAGGATGGTAAAAATACTTCCCACCCCCCAGGAGATTGCGGACACATTTGCGTAATACTACTCCACTCTCTCTGATGGAAAAAAACAGAATTTATGTTTACCTGATAAATTTCTTTCTCCAACGGTGTGTCCGGTCCACGGCGTCATCCTTACTTGTGGGATATTCTCTTCCCCAACAGGAAATGGCAAAGAGCCCAGCAAAGCTGGTCACATGATCCCTCCTAGGCTCCGCCTACCCCAGTCATTCGACCGACGTTAAGGAGGAATATTAGCATAGGAGAAACCATATGGTACCGTGGTGACTGTAGTTAAAGAAAATAAATTATCAGACCTGATTAAAAAAACCAGGGCGGGCCGTGGACCGGACACACCGTTGGAGAAAGAAATTTATCAGGTAAACATAAATTCTGTTTTCTCCAACATAGGTGTGTCCGGTCCACGGCGTCATCCTTACTTGTGGGAACCAATACCAAAGCTTTAGGACACGGATGAAGGGAGGGAGCAAATCAGGTCACCTAAATGGAAGGCACCACGGCTTGCAAAACCTTTCTCCCAAAAATAGCCTCAGAAGAAGCAAAAGTATCAAACTTGTAAAATTTGGTAAAAGTGTGCAGTGAAGACCAAGTCGCTGCCCTACATATCTGATCAACAGAAGCCTCGTTCTTGAAGGCCCATGTGGAAGCCACAGCCCTAGTGGAATGAGCTGTGATTCTTTCGGGAGGCTGCCGTCCGGCAGTCTCGTAAGCCAATCTGATGATGCTTTTAATCCAAAAAGAGAGAGAGGTAGAAGTTGCTTTTTGACCTCTCCTTTTACCTGAATAAACAACAAACAAGGAAGATGTTTGTCTAAAATCCTTTGTAGCATCTAAATAGAATTTTAGAGCGCGAACAACATCCAAATTGTGCAACAAACGTTCCTTCTTTGAAACTGGTTTCGGACACAGAGAAGGCACGATAATCTCCTGGTTAATGTTTTTGTTAGAAACAACTTTCGGAAGAAAACCAGGTTTAGTACGTAAAACCACCTTATCTGCATGGAACACCAGATAAGGAGGGGAACACTGCAGAGCAGATAATTCTGAAACTCTTCTAGCAGAAGAAATTGCAACTAAAAACAAAACTTTCCAAGATAATAACTTAATATCAACGGAATGTAAGGGTTCAAACGGAACCCCCTGAAGAACTGAAAGAACCAAATTGAGACTCCAAGGAGGAGTCAAAGGTTTGTAAACAGGCTTAATTCTAACCAAAGCCTGAACAAAGGCTTGAACATCTGGCACAGCTGCCAGCTTTTTGTGAAGTAACACCGACAAGGCAGAAATCTGTCCCTTCAGGGAACTTGCCGATAATCCTTTTTCCAATCCTTCTTGAAGGAAGGATAGAATCCTAGGAATCTTAACCTTGTCCCAAGGGAATCCTTTAGATTCACACCAACAGATATATTTTTTCCAAATTTTGTGGTAAATCTTTCTAGTTACAGGCTTTCTGGCCTGAACAAGAGTATCGATAACAGAATCTGAGAAACCTCGCTTCGATAAAATCAAGCGTTCAATCTCCAGGCAGTCAGCTGGAGTGAAACCAGATTCGGATGTTCGAACGGACCCTGAACAAGAAGGTCTCGTCTCAAAGGTAGCTTCCAAGGTGGAGCCGATGACATATTCACCAGATCTGCATACCAAGTCCTGCGTGGCCACGCAGGAGCTATCAAGATCACCGACGCCCTCTCCTGATTGATCCTGGCTACCAGCCTGGGAATGAGAGGAAACGGCGGAAACACATAAGCTAGTTTGAAGGTCCAAGGTGCTACTAGTGCATCCACTAGAGCCGCCTTGGGATCCCTGGATCTGGACCCGTAACAGGGAACTTTGAAGTTCTGACGAGAGGCCATCAGATCCATGTCTGGAATGCCCCACAGCTGAGTGACTAGGGCAAAGATTTCCGGATGGAGTTCCCACTCCCCCGGATGCAATGTCTGACGACTCAGAAAATCCGCTTCCCAATTTTCCACTCCCGGGATGTGGATAGCAGACAGGTGGCAGGAGTGAGACTCCGCCCATAGAATAATCTTGGTCACTTCCTCCATCGCTAGGGAACTCCTTGTTCCCCCCTGATGGTTGATGTACGCAACAGTCGTCATGTTGTCTGATTGAAATCGTATGAACTTGGTCCTTGCTAGCTGAGGCCAAGCCTTGAGAGCATTGAATATCGCTCTCAGTTCCAGAATATTTATCGGTAGAAGAGATTCTTCCCGAGACCAAAGACCCTGAGCTTTCAGGGATCCCCAGACCGCGCCCCAGCCCGTCAGACTGGCGTCGGTCGTGACAATGACCCACTCTGGTCTGCGGAATGTCATCCCTTGTGACAGGTTGTCCAGGGACAGCCACCAACGGAGTGAGTCTCTGGTCCTCTGATTTACTTGTATCTTTGGAGACAAGTCTGTATAGTCCCCATTCCACTGACTGAGCATGCACAGTTGTAATGGTCTTAGATGAATGCGCGCAAAAGGAACTATGTCCATTGCCGCTACCATCAACCCGATCACTTCCATGCACTGAGCTACGGAAGGAAGAGGAACGGAATGAAGAATCCGACAAGAGTCCAGAAGCTTTGTTATTCTGGCCTCTGTTAGAAAAATCCTCATTTCTGAGGAATCTATAATTGTTCCCAAGAAGGGAACCCTTGTTGACGGGGATAGAGAACTCTTTTCCACGTTCACTTTCCAGCCGTGAGATCTGAGAAAGGCCAGGACGATGTCCGTGTGAGCCTTTGCTCGAGGGAGGGACGACGCTTGAATCAGAATGTCGTCCAGGTAAGGTACTACTGCAATGCCCCTTGGTCTTAGCACCGCTAGAAGGGACCCTAGTACCTTTGTGAAAATCCTTGGAGCAGTGGCTAATCCGAAAGGAAGCGCCACGAACTGGTAATGTTTGTCCAAGAATGCAAACCTTAGGAACCGATGATGTTCCTTGTGGATAGGAATATGTAGATACGCATCCTTTAAATCCACCGTGGTCATGAATTGACCTTCCTGGATGGAAGGAAGGATAGTTCGAATGGTTTCCATCTTGAACGATGGGACCTTGAGAAATTTGTTTAAGATCTTGAGATCTAGGATTGGTCTGAACGTTCCCTCTTTTTTGGGAACTATGAACAGATTGGAGTAGAACCCCATCCCTTGTTCTCTTAATGGAACAGGATGAATCACTCCCATTTTTAACAGGTCTTCTACACAATGTAAGAACGCCTGTCTTTTTATGTGGTCTGAAGACAACTGAGACCTGTGGAACCTCCCCCTTGGGGGAAGTCCCTTGAATTCCAGAAGATAACCCTGGGAGACTATTTCTAGCGCCCAAGGATCCAGAACATCTCTTGCCCAAGCCTGAGCGAAGAGAGAGAGTCTGCCCCCCACCAGATCCGGTCCCGGATCGGGGGCCAATATTTCATGCTGTCTTGGTAGCAATGGCAGGTTTCTTGGCCTGCTTTCCCTTGTTCCAGCCTTGCATTGGTCTCCAAGCTGGCTTGGCCTGAGAAGTATTACCCTCTTGCTTAGAGGACGTAGCACCTTGGGCTGGTCCGTTTTTACGAAAGGGACGAAAATTAGGTCTATTTTTTGCCTTGAAAGGCCGATCCTGAGGAAGGGCGTGGCCCTTACCCCCAGTGATATCAGAGATAATCTCTTTCAAGTCAGGACCAAACAGCGTTTTCCCCTTGAAAGGAATGTTTAGTAGCTTGTTCTTGGAAGACGCATCAGCCGACCAAGATTTCAACCAAAGCGCTCTGCGCGCCACAATAGCAAACCCAGAATTCTTAGCCGCTAACTTAGCCAATTGCAAAGAGGCGTCTAGAGTGAAAGAATTAGCCAATTTGAGAGCATTGATTCTGTCCATAATCTCCTCATAAGGAGGAGAGTCACTATCGAGCACCTTAATCAGTTCATCAAACCAGAAATATGCGGCTGTAGTGACAGGGACAATGCATGAAATGGGCTGTAGAAGGTAACCCTGCTGAACAAACATCTTTTTAAGCAAACCTTCTAATTTTTTATCCATAGGATCTTTGAAAGCACAACTATCCTCTATGGGAATAGTGGTGCGTTTGTTTAAAGTAGAAACCGCTCCCTCGACCTTGGGGACTGACTGCCATAAGTCCTTTCTGGGGTCGACCATAGGAAACAATTTTTTAAATATGGGGGGAGGGACGAAAGGAATACCGGGCCTTTCCCATTCTTTATTAACAATGTCCGCCACCCGCTTGGGTATAGGAAAAGCTTCTGGGAGCCCCGGCACCTCTAGGAACTTGTCCATTTTACATAGTTTCTCTGGGATGACCAAATTTTCACAATCATCCAGAGTGGATAATACCTCCTTAAGCAAAATGCGGAGATGTTCCAATTTAAATTTAAATGTAATCACATCAGATTCAGCCTGCTGAGAAATGTTCCCTAAATCAGTAATTTCTCCCTCAGACAAAACCTCCCTGGCCCCCTCAGATTGGGTTAGGGGCCCTTCAGAGATATTAATATCAGCGTCGTCATGCTCTTCAGTAACTAAAACAGAGCATCCACGCTTACGCTGACAAGGGTTCATTTTGGCTAAAATGTTTTTGACAGAATTATCCATTACAGCCGTTAATTGTTGCATAGTAAGGAGTATTGGCGCGCTAGATGTACTAGGGGCCTCCTGAGTGGGCAAGACTCGTGTAGACGAAGGAGGGAATGATGCAGTACCATGCTTACTCCCCTCACTTGAGGAATCATCTTGGGCATCATTGTCATTATCACATAAATCACATTTATTTAAATGAATAGGAATTCTGGCTTCCCCACATTCAGAACACAGTCTATCTGGTAGTTCAGACATGTTAAACAGGCATAAACTTGATAAGAAAGTACAAAAAACGTTTTGAAATAAAACCGTTACTGTCACTTTAAATTTTAAACTGAACACACTTTATTACTGCAATTGCGAAAAAACATGAAGGAATTGTTCAAAATTCACCAAACTTTCACCACAGTGTCTTAAAGCCTTGAAAATATTGCACACCAATTTTGGAAGCTTTAACCCTTAAAATAACGGAACCGGAGCCGTTTTAAGCTTTAACCCCTTTACAGTCCCTGGTATCTGCTTTGCTGAGACCCAACCAAACCCAAAGGGGAATACGATACCAAATGACGCCTTCAGAAGTCTTTTATAAGTATCAGAGCTCCTCTCACATGCGACTGCATGCCATGCCTCTCAAAAACAAGTGCGCAACACCGGCGCGAAAATGAGACTCTGCCTATGCTTTGGGAAAGCCCCTAAAGAATAAGGTGTCTAAAACAGTGCCTGCCGATATTATTATATCAAAATACCCAGAATAAATGATTCCTCAAGGCTAAATAAGTGTTAATATCAATCGATTTAGCCCAAAAAAAAAGTCTACAGTCTAAATAAGCCCTTGTGAAGCCCTTATTTACAATCGTAATAAACATGGCTTACCGGATCCCATAGGGAAAATGACAGCTTCCAGCATTACATCGTCTTGTTAGAATGTGTCATACCTCAAGCAGCAAAGGACTGCAAACTGTTCCCCCAACTGAAGTTAATTGCTCTCAACAGTCCTGTGTGGAACAGCCATGGATTTTAGTTACGGTTGCTAAAATCATTTTCCTCATACAAACAGAATTCTTCATCTCTTTTCTGTTTCTGAGTAAATAGTACGTACCAGCACTATTTGAAAATAACAAACTCTTGATTGAATAATGAAAAACTACAGTTAAACACTAAAAAACTCTAAGCCATCTCCGTGGAGATGTTGCCTGTACAACGGCAAAGAGAATGACTGGGGTAGGCGGAGCCTAGGAGGGATCATGTGACCAGCTTTGCTGGGCTCTTTGCCATTTCCTGTTGGGGAAGAGAATATCCCACAAGTAAGGATGACGCCGTGGACCGGACACACCTATGTTGGAGAAAAGTAGAACAGTCCCCGCACACACAGAAATTAGACAAATCTTGAAAGACGCAAAGTTAAAAAAAAAACTAAGCAAACAGGATAGTGAGGAATTGAATGCAGAGATCACTAGGGGGGAAATCTTGACGGCAATTAAAGATCTGAAAGCCGGTAAAGCCCCGGGCCCAGATGGCTTCCCGGGGGAATATTATAAAATATTCAGGTCTGAACAGGACCCTCACCTACAGAGATTCTGCAATGACATCATGCAAGGCAATACTATCCCACCAGAGGAACTGAGTGCTAAGATTGTAGTGATTCCCAAACCTGGTAAGAACCCCGAGAAATGTCAGAACTACAGGCCAATTTGCCTGCTAAATCAGGATGTTAAACTCCTTACGAAAATCTTGGCCAACAGGCTTAAGAAACTGGCCCCGCAACTGGTCCACCCGGATCAGGTGGGGTTTATCTCCGACAGGGAAGCGCCGGATAACGTGAGGAAAAACATAATTTATGTAAGAACTTACCAGATAAATTAATTTCTTTCATATTGGCAAGAGTCCATGAGCTAGTGACGTATGGGATATACAATCCAATCCTACCAGGAGGGGCAAAGTTTCCCAAACCTCAAAATGCCTATAAATACACCCCTCACCACACCCACAATTCAGTTTAACAAATAGCCAAGTAGTGGGGTGATAAAGAAAGGAGTAAAAAGCATCAACAAAGGAATTTGTAAATAACTGTGCTTTATACAAAAAATCATAACCACCATAAAAAGGGTGGGTCTCATGGACTCTTGCCAATATGAAAGAAATGAATTTATCAGGTAAGTTCTTACATAAATTATGTTTTCTTTCATGTAATTGGCAAGAGTCCATGAGCTAGTGAAGTATGAGATAGCAATACCCAAGATGTGGAACTCCACACAAGAGTCACTAGAGAGGGAGGGATAAAATAAAACAGCCATTATTCGCTGAAAAAATTAAATCCACAGCCAAAAAAAATAAGTTTTTCTCATAAATGAAAGAAAACAACTTAAAACATAAGTAGAGTAATCAAACTGAAACAGCTGCCTGAAGAACTTTTCTACCAAAAACTGCTTCCGAAGAAGCAAATACATCAAAACGGTAGAATTTAGTAAATGTATGCAAAGAAGACCAAGTTGCTGCTTTACAAATCTGATCAACTGAAGCTTCATTGTTAAAAGCCCACGAAGTGGAGACTGATCTTGTGACTATACGACGTATATCGTCGATCTGAATAAGGGAGGTAGGAGATGAATCTCTACGACCGATAACAGAGAACCTATGAAATAGATCTCCCGTGAGGAAAACCGTTGCATTCAATAGGTGATACTCCCTTCACATCCCTCTGATATTCACTGTACTCTGAGAGGAATCGGGCTTCAAAATGCTGAGAGGAATCGGGCTTCAAAATGCTGAGAAGCGCATATCAACGTAGAAATCTTAGCACAAACTTACTTAGTTTACTTACATAGGAGGCAAAGTTTGTAAAAACTGAATTGTGGGTGTGATGAGGGGTGTATTTATAGGCATTTTGAGGTTTGGGAAACTTTGCCCCTCCTGGTAGGATTGTATATCCCATACGTCACTAGCTCATGGACTCTTGCCAATTACATGAAAGAAACTATAACTTTGGTAGACTATCTAAGGGAGAAAGAAACACCTTCTCTGCTTCTATCTTTGACTGCGGAGAAGGTGTTTGACAGAATAGATTGGACATACTTGAACACTGTTCTGAGATGGGCTTTGGGGGAGCCTTCATGAAGACAATTAGGGGTCTATATTCTCATCCAAGTCAGACATAAGGGCTGCGGGGTATCAGTCTAAAACGATAAAGGTTCTGAATGGCACCCGTCACGGATGCCCCCTGTCCCCACTACTGTTTGCCCTATGTATGGAGCCACTGGCAGCATGTATTAGGAACTCAGATATTGCCAGGGTGGTGGTGGGAGACCTGGAATATAAATTGTCATTATTTGCAGACGATGTCCTCTTGACCCTGACTAAGCCCCTGATATCCCTTCCCAACCTATACCAAACACCCAAGGTCCCCCGAGCCAGAGGGACCCACCAAACCATGCAGGCACAAAAGACAAGAGTGGTAGAGACTTGCGACAACGGGGCCAAACGACAATCTGATAGGACTAATATAAACGCACAATATTGACACACAATGGCTGGGGCACTCACAACCTCCTATGACCAGACTCATTCCTCCGTTGCCACTCGGTCAGGAATGCGGAAGGGGAAGAAACCCCACCGAAGCGTAAACACGCACAGTCAGCAGATGCCCCGCAAAATCCAAAAACTAGGCCCACATAAAAGGATAAGCAAGTCTAAACCAACAGGCATATACTCATAACCCGAAGGTTTTTAGTCCTAGGCCGTGCAATCACAAGCCCAGAAAAGCGCCACTATGCATCGCACAGAGAAACACTTCATGTCTCAGCCTCAGAGCCCGTACACACATACCCAATGCAGGTTGAATCACATAAGAAACATAATAAGAGACCCCTTCCCCATTCACCAATCCACCCTAAGGAGGAAATATCCATTGATTCCAAGATTTGTACTGAAGGTGCCTCAGCGAGGCCCATACTATACTGTCATAATAAATCACATTACAGAGAATGTAATAAAATGAAACAATCTTACCGGGATCTACGCCATGGAACAGAAACACAGCCCTTCAAGTATGACGAATAGTAGCAGCGCATCCGTCATGGACTCAAGAGAAGACAGAAGGTAGTGAAGCGAAGTTAGAAAACGCCAAGTGCTGAAAGGAGCTGTTATAACGAGTTGGGATGGTGTCGCAGGGGAAGCTCCCACTGCATCTCCAGACTCTTTCGCCCAGGCCCTCCATGAGATGCTAACAGGACTACTTGAAACTGCTGTTCTATGTCGACGGGTAGAACCCTCCATAAGAGAGATATTAACATGAAATAAAAGTATAACAAAGAAAAAATAAAATAAAATTCTGACACTTCTCTGCCAACCTAAAGGGACGAAAGGCAAAGAATGACTGGGGATAGGGGAAGTGGGAGGAGTATTTAAGCCTTTGGCTGGAGGGTCTTTGCCTCCTCCTGGTGGCCAGGTTCTTATGTCCCATAAGTAATGAATGTGGCTGTGGACTCATTCCCATTAGGAATAAAAATACCATATCCGTCATGTGGTTTAGATGTCCTAAGGATTTAAAAATATTTAAAAGTTTGAACTATAAAAAAAAAATATATAAAGTGGTAAAAGCTTTGTCTAGCACAGAGCACTAACAATTGTAGTACCAACTTACGTTTGCTTCATATGCTTTGCTTCAGCATCTGTCACATTTGTAGTCACAACTGGACATTTGACACTTTCTAACTCTATGTCAGAGTTTGTTGGAGATGCACTTATTCTCGACTGGTCAGATTTTAAAAGCTTTTGCTTCTCCCGACTAAACATAGAAAAAAGAAAAGATAACATTGCTTTATCCAAACACAAAGAACAGATTTTTGTACAAAAGCAGAATGGAACCTAATGTAGTGAATATTGATATTCATTCCACTGTCTGTATGTAACGTTGTGATTGTAACAATGCAAAATACATAAAGGTGAAATGTTCCATAGGTATTAAGTAAAAAAGTCCAGCACTAATGAACGTTAAATGGGATGAGAGCGGTTAGAGACTGAATAAATGTAAAATTATAATAAAATGTCAATGTTCTTTAAAGTGATATCTTCAAAGTTACTAAATATATCAAATGTGCCATGTCATTTTTGTTTGAATCTATTAGGATCATATTTCTAAATAGGTCTCATTTTAAAAAAGGCCCCCAAAGTGGAACTAATCTAGAAAAAAAAAAAAAAAAAAACTGTAAAATTTCTGGAATAAAATTTCCTGCTTCCCATAAAGTTATACTTAAAGGGACAGTCTAGGCCAAAATAAACTTTCATGATTCAGATAGAGCATGTAATTTTAAACAATTTTCCAATTTACTTTTATCACCAATTTTGCTTTGTTCTCTTGGTATTCTTAGTTGAAAGCTAGGATGTTCATATGCTAATTTCTTAGACCTTGAAGGCCACCTTTTTTCAGAATGCATTTTAACAGTTTTTCACCACTAGAGGGTGTTAGTTCACGTATTTCATATAGATAACACTGTGCTCGTGCACGTGAAGTTATCTGGGAGCAGGCACTGATTGGCTAAACTGCAAGTCTGTCAAAAGAACTGAAATAAAGGGGCAGTTTGCAGAGGCTTAGATACAAGATAATCACAGAGCTTAAAAGTATATTAATATAACTGTGTTGGTTATGCAAAACTGGGGAATGGGTAATAAAGGGATTATCTATCTTTTAAAACAATAAAAATTCTGGTGTCCCTTTAATGAGAACTTTAACCAGGAAGCTAATGTAACAATTGTAGTCATCCGACTTAAATGGACAAATTTTTAAAATATTATTTAGGATAAAAACAAATAAATAAAACAAATAAAATTTGAAATTGTACAAAGAAAGAGAACTACGTCATGACATAAATTACATAGGAAATACCGTTATCCTAAAAGAAAATTAATCTTAAAAATAAGATAAACAAACCAGACACTGTGCTAGTGAAAATATTGCAAAGAAAAATAAAATTTATGCTTACCTGATAAATGTATTTCTTTGACACGGTGAGTCCACGGATCATCATCAATTACTGTTGGGAATATCACTCCTGGCCAGCAGGAGGAGGCAAAGAGCACCACAGCAAAGCTGATAAGTATCACCTCCCTACCCACAATCCCCAGGTCATTCAACCAAAGGAAAGGAGAGAAAGGAAGTAACACAAGGTGCAGAGGTGCCTGAGGTTTATATGACAAATAAAAAACAGTCTAAAAAACAGGGTGGGTCATGGACTCACCGTTTCAAGAAATAAATTTATCATGTAAGCATAAATTTTATTTTCTTACTAATAACACGGTGAGTCCACGGATCATCCTCAATTACTGTTGGGAACCAATACCCAAGCTATAGGGTGCAGTGGTGACTGAAAGTTTAAATATAAAAATATATATGCCTGTCTTAAAAAACAGGGCGGGCCGTGGACTCGATACATTACAAGAAAAATAAATTTATCAGGTAAGCATAAATTATGTTTTCTCTTGTAAGATGTATCGAGTCCACGGATTCATCCTTACTTGTGGGATACCAATACCAAAGCTTTAGGACACGTATGAAGTTATGGACAAGACAGGGACCTTAAAAAAAGAAGGCACCACTGCTTGTAGAACCTTTCTCCCAAAAATAGCCTCCGAAGAAGCAAAAGTATCAAATTTGGAAAATTTGGAAAAAGTATGAAGCGAAGACAAGTCGCCGCCTTACAAATCTGTTCAACAGAAGCCTCATTTTTAAAAGCCCATGTGGAAGCCACAGCTCTAGTAGAATGAGCAGTAATCCTTTCAGGAGGCTGCCGTCCAGCAGTCTCATAGGCCAAATGGATGATGCTTTTCAGCCAAAAGGAAAGAGGTAGCTGCAGCCCTTTGACCTCTCCGTTTACCAGAATAAACAACAAAGAAGATGTTTGACAAATCTTTAGTTGCTTGTAAGTAGAATTTAAAGCACGAACCACATCAAGATTGTGTAACAGACATTCCTTCTTAGATGAAAGATTAGGACACAAAGAAGGAACCACAATCTCTTGATTGATATTCTTATTAGAAACAACCTTAGGAAGAAACCTTGGTTTGGTACGTAAAACCACCTTATCTGCATGGAAAACAAGGTAAGGGGAATCGCATTGTAAAGCAGATAGCTCAGAAACTCTTCGAGCCGAAGAGATAGCTACTAAAAACAGAACTTTCCAAGATAGAAGCTTAATATCTATGGAATGCATAGGTTCAAACGGAACCCCTTGAAGAACTTTAAGAACTAAGTTTAGGCTCCATGGCGGAGCAACAGGTTTAAATACAGGCTTGATTCTGACCAAAGCCTGACTAAATGCTTTAATGTCTGGGACATCGGCCAGACGTTTGTGAAGTAGAATAGACAAAGCAGATATTTGACCTTTAAGAGAACTAGCAGATAATCCCTTCTCCAAACCATCTTGGAGAAAAGACAATATTCTAGGAATCCTAATCTTACTCCACGAGTAACCTTTGGATTCACACCAATAAAGATATTTGCGCCAAATCTTATGATAAATCTTCCTGGTGACAGGCTTTCTAGCCTGAACCAGGGTATCTATGTCCGATTCAGAGAACCACGATTTGATAAAATCATGCATTCAATCTCCAAGCAGTCAGACGCAGAGAAATTAGATTTGGATGCGTGAACGGCCCTTGAATTAGAAGGTCCCGCCTCATTGGCAGAGTCCACGGTGGAACCGAGGACATGTCCACTAGGTCTGCATACCAAGTCCTGCGTGGCCACGCAGGAGCTATCAGAATTACAAAAGCTCTCTCCTGCTTGATTCTGGCAACCAGACGTGGGAGGAGAGGAAACGGTGGAAATACAAAAACCAGATTGAAGGACCAAGGGACTGCTAGAGCATCTATCAGTATCGCCTTGGGATCCCGGGACCTGGACCCGTAACGAGGAAGTTTGGCATTCTGACGAGATGCCATCAGATCCAATTCTGGTGTGCCCCATAGCTGAATCAGCTGGGCGAATACCTCCGGATGGAATTCAAACTCACCCGGATGAAGAGTCTGACGACTTAGAAAATCCGCCTCCCAGTTCTCTACTCCTGGGATGTGGATTGCTGAGAGATGGCAAGAGTGATCCTCTGCCCACCGGATTATTTTGGTTACCTCCATTATCACTAGAGAACTCCTTGTTCCTCCCTGATGATTGATATAAGCTACAGTCGTGATGTTGTCTGACTGAAACCTGATGAATTTGGCCGGAGCAAGCTGAGGCCACGCCTGAAGCGCATTGAAAATCGCTCTCAGTTCTAAAATGTTTATCGGGAGGAGAGCTTCCTCCCGAGACCATAAGCCCTGTGCTTTCAGGAAGTTCCAGACTGCACCCCAGCTTAGCAGGCTGGCATCTGTCATTACAATCAGCCACTCTGGCCTGCGGAAGCACATTCCCTGAGACAGGTGGTCCTGAGACAACCACCAGAGAAGAGAATCTCTGGTCTCCTGGTCCAGATGCAGTTGAGTAGATAAGTCTGCATAATCCCCATTCCACTGTTAGAGCATGCATAGTTGCAGTGGTCTGAGGTGTAGACGGGCAAAAGGAACGATGTCCAATGCCGCTACCATGAGTCCGATTACCTCCATACACTGAGCCACTGATGACCGAGGAATGGAATGAAGAATTCGGCAAGTGGATAAGAGTTTTAACTTTCTGACCTCCGTCAGAAATATTTTCATTTCTACCGAGTCTATCAGAGTCCCTAGGAAGGAAACTCTTGAAAGAGGGAAGAGAGAACTTTTTTATGTTCACCTTCCACCCGTGAGATGTCAGAAAAGCCAACACGATGTCTGTGTGAGACTTGGCTAGCTGGAAAGTCGACGCCTGAATTAAGATGTCATCTAGATAAGGCGCCACTGCTATGCCCCGTGGTCGTAGAACCGCCAGAAGAGACCCTAGCACTTTTGTGAAAATTCTGTGAGCCGTGGCCAACCCGAAGGGAAGGGCCACAAACTGGTAATGCCTGTCCAGAAAGGCGAATCTGAGGAACTGATGATGATCTCTGAATAGGGATGTGTAGATACGCATCCTTTAAGTCCACGGTAGTCATATATTGACCCTCCTGGATCAGAGGTAGAATAGTCTGAGTAGTCTCCATCTTGAATGATGGAACTTTGAGATCCAAGATTGGTCTGAAAGTTCCCTCTTTCCTGGGAACCACAAACAGGGTTGAATAAAACCCTAGCCCCTGTTCCTCCTTTGGGACTGGGCGAATCACCCCCATGGTATGTAGGTCTTCTACACAGCGTAAGAACGCCTCTCTCTTTGTCTGGTTTACAGACAATCGAGAAATGTGAAATCTCCACATCTTGGGTATTGATATCCCATATGTCACTAGCTCATGGACTCTTGCCAATTACATGAAAGAAAACATAATTTATGTAAGAACTTACCTGATAAATTCATTTCTTTCATATTAGCAAGAGTCCATGAGGCCCACCCTTTTTTGTGGTGGTTATGATTTTTTTGTATAAAGCACAATTATTTCCAAATTTCCTTTGTTGATGCTTTCTACTCCTTTCTTTATCACCCCACTGCTTGGCTATTCGTTAAACTGAATTGTGGGTGTGGTGAGGGGTGTATTTATAGGCATTTTGAGGTTTGGGAAACTTTGCCCCTCCTGGTAGGATTGTATATCCCATATGTCACTAGCTCATGGACTCTTGCCAATATGAAAGAAATGAATTTATCAGGTAAGTTCTTACACAAATTATGTTTTTTTGTTTATTCAGTAAATGATGCAATTATAACTTTTTTTTTTGAAGGGACTGAAGGGGTCATTGTGGTTTGTGTTAAGGTTTTTTTTAACCCACATGGTTAATTAAGAGACACTCAGGTGTTTTGCTAATAGGCCTCAAAACATCGAGTGAGGTGGGAGGGGCCTATTTTCGCACCTCAGTTGCGCAGTTTCTTTTCCTTAAGAGTCATCCAACTGCTTTTCTAGAGGTTCCTGCTGTGTTTGAGGGCTGTAAAGGAGGTTTTTTCCCCACAAATCGTTATGAAGGATAGGTAGGCGCCACAGCAGAGCTGTGGGAAGGTGCTGAAAGTCTTTTTTACCAGTTTTGATGTTTTCTCAATCCGGTTTTGCCATTAAGGGGTTAATTGTTTATTTGCATAGTTGTGCAAAGTTACTAAGGCTGTAAGAAACTACTGTAAAAATTTTGTTAAGTTTACTGCTTTTTTACACTTTTGCAGAACTTGTGAAGCTTTTTTTCTCTTAAAGGCACAGTACCGTTTTATTTCTAAGTGTTATTTACTTTGATTATAGTGTTTTCCAAGCTTGCTTGTTACATTACTAGCCTGTTTAACATGTCTGACAACAAGGAAAATACTTGTTCAATATGTTTGGAAGCCATTGTTGAACCCCCTCTAAGAATGTGTCCCAAATGTACTGATATGTCTATAAATTATAAAGAACATATATTAGCACTTAAAAATAGAGCAATAGATGATTCTCAGTCAGAAGTAAATGAGGTTTCGCCATCTAGCTCTCCAAGTGTCACAACCAGTAACGCCCGAACAAGTGACGCAAAGTACCTCTAGTGCGTCACATTCATTTACTTTACAAGACATGGCCACAGTTATGAATACAACCCTCACTGAGGTTTTATGCAAACTGCCTGGTTTACAAGGAAAGCGGGACAGCTCTGGGTTAAGGAAAAATGCTGAGCCGTCTCACGCTTTAATAGCCATTTCTGATATGCCCTTACAATGCTCTGAAGGGGCGAGGGATTTGTTATCTGAAGGAGAAATTTCTGATTCAGGAAAGACTCTTCCTCAGACAGATTCTGATATGATGGCCTTTAAATTTAAGCTTTAACACCACCGCTTATTGCTTAGGGAGGTATTAGCAACTCTAGATGATTGTGACCTTATAGTGGTCCCAGAGAAATTGTGTAAAATGGATAAATACTTAGAGGTTCCTGTTTACACTGATGTTTTTCCAGTCCCTAAGAGGATTGTCAATATTATTGCTAAGGAGTGGGATTGACCAGGTATTCCGTTCATTCCCCCTCCTGTTTTTAAGAAAATGTTTCCCATATCTGATACCATAAGGGACTCGTGGCAGACAGTTTCTAAGGTGGAGGGAGCTATTTGTACTCTGTTAAAGGATTACTTTCTGTTATAATTTTTAAGCTAAACAACTAACATATTAAAGTTAATAAACATTAATTAAAACCTACTGACCTATATTTTCTCCAAAACGAAGTTTCATAATGTTCTAAAAGTTATATCTTTTATTCGCCGATGATGTCACGTTATCCTGCCCACTATTTTCAGCACTGCATGTTCAAAATACTTAAACCAATAACTTTGTGTTTAAAGCGCCATTTTGGAACCTAGGTATTGTAAACTGATTGGTACAGAGCAAAGGATACCCACGGTGTGGGTGTGGAAAACAATTAAATTTGCAGGTAAGATTTCTGATATACGGTAGAGATATGTTAATGAAATGCTATTGAGAAAAAGCATATTTGGGGTAGTTAGTTAGTAACAGGCATAGGAAATATTTACTTACAGTGGCCCTTTAAGCGTACAACTATACCTATCGAGGACAGTTGTGCTTTCAAAGATCCTATGGATAAAAAATTAGAGGGTCTCCTGAAGAAAATTTTTGTTCATCAAGGTTTTTCTCTCCAACCTATTGCGTGCATTGTTCCTGTAACGACTGCAGCTGCTTTCTGGTTTGAGGCTCTAGAAGAGGCTCTTCAAATGGAGACTCCATTAGAGGAAATTATGGACAGAGTTAAGGCACTTAAGTTGGCTAATTCTTTTATTACAGATGCCGCTTTTCAACTAAATTGGCTAAATTAGCGGCAAAGAATTCAGGTTTTGCAATTTTAGCACGCAGGGCGTTATGGCTAATAACGTTGAGAAAATAATCCACAACCCAAAAATAAGTTTATTTTCACTTTTGAAAGAAAAAAACTTAAATCAAAAAGCAGAAGAATCAAACTGAAACAGCTGCCTGAAGAACTTTTCTACCAAAAACTGCTTACGAAGAAGCAAATACATCAAAATGGTAGAATTTAGTAAATGTATGCAAAGAGGAGCAAGTGGCTGCTTTGCAAATCTGATCAACTGAAGCTTCATTCTTAAAAGCCCACAAAGTGGAGACTGATCTAGTAGAATGAGCTGTAATTCTGAGGCGGGGTTTGACCTGACTCCAAATAAGCTTGATGAATCAAAAGTTTCAACCAAGAAGCCAAGGAAATAGCAGAAGCTTTCTGACCTTTCCTAGGACCAGAAAATAAAACAAATAGACTAGAAGTCTTCCTGAAATTTTTAGTAGCTTCCACATAATATTTCAAAGCTCTTACCACATCCAAAGAATGTAAGGATCTCTCCAAAGAATTTTTAGGATTAGGACATAAAGAAGGGACAACAATTTCTCTACTAATGTTGTTAGAATTCACAACCTTAGGTAAAAATTGAAAAGAAGTCCTCAAAACTGCCTTATCCTGATGAAAAATCAGAAAAGGAGACTCACAAGAAAAAGCAGATAGCTCAGAAACTCTTCTAGCAGAAGAGATAGCCAAAAGGAACAACACTTTCCAAGAAAGTAGATTAATGTCCAAAGAATGCATAGGTTCAAATGGAGGAGCCTGTAAAGCCCTCAGAACCAAATTAAGACTCCAAGGAGGAGAAATTGATTTAATGACAGGCTTAATACGAACTAAATCCTGTACAAAACAGTGTATATCAGGAAGTATAGCAATTTTTCTGTGAAATAAAACAGAAAGAGCGGAGATTTGTCCTTTCAAGGAACTTGCAGACAAACCCTTATCCAAACCATCCTGAAGAAACTGCAAAATTCTAGGAATTCTAAAAAAATGCCAGGAGAATTTATGAGAACACCATGAAATGTAAGTCTTCCAAATTCTATAATATATCTTTCTAGAGACAGATTTACGAGCTTGTAACATAGTATTAATCACTGAATCAGAGAAACCTCTATGACTTAGAACTAAGCGTTCAATTTCCATACCTTCAAATTTAATGATTTGAGATCCTGATGGAAAAACGGACCTTGAGATAGTAGGTCCGGCCGTAACGGAAGTGGCCAAGGCGGGCAACTGGACATCCGAACCAGATCCGCATACCAAAACCTGTGTGGCCATGCTGGAGCCACCAGCAACACAAAAGACTGTTCCATGATGATTTTGGAAATCACTCTTGGAAGGAGAACTAGAGGCGGGAAGATGTAAGCAGGTTGATAACACCAAGGAAGTGTCAGTGCATCCACTGCTTCCGCCTGAACATCCCTGGACCTGGACAGGTATCTGGGAAGTTTCTTGTTTAGATGAGAGGCCATGAGATCTATCTCTGGAAGCCCCCACATCTGAACAATCTGAGAAAACACATCTGGATGGAGAGACCACTCCCCTGGATGTAAAGTCTGGCGGCTGAGATAATCCGCCTCCCAATTGTCTACACCTGGGATATGCACCGCAGAGATTAGACAGGAGCTGGATTCCGCCCAAGCAAGTATCCGAGATACTTCTTTCATAGCTTGGGGACTGTGAGTCCCACCCTGATGATTGACATAAGCCACAGTTGTGATATTGTCTGTCTCAAAACAAATAAATGGTTCTCTCTTTAGTAGAGGCCAGAACTGAAGAGCCCTGAGAATTGCACAGAGTTCTAAAATATTTATTGGTAATCTCGCCTCTTGAGATTTCCAAACCCCTTGTGCTGTCAGAGACCCCAAACAGCTCCCCAACCTGAAAGACTTGCATCTGTTGTGATCACAGTCCAGGTTGGGCGAACAAAAGAAGCCCCTTGAACCAAACGATGATGATCTATCCACCATGTCAGAGAGTGTCGTACATTGGGATTCAAGGATATTAATTGTGATATCTTTGTATAACCCCTGCACCATTGATTCAGCATACAAAGCTGTAGAGGTCTCATGTGAAAACGAGCAAAGGGGATCGCGTCCGATGCTGCAGTCATGAGACCTAAAACTTCCATGCACATAGCCACTGAAGGGAATGACTGAGACTGAAGGAGCCGACATGCTGCGACCAATTTTAAACGTCTCTTGTCTGTTAGAGACAGAGTCATGGACACTGAATCTATCTGGAAGCCTAAAAAGGTGACCCTTGTCTGAGGAATCAAACTTTTTGGTAAATTGATCCTCCAACCATGTTTCCGAAGAAACAACACTAGTTGATTTGTGTGAGATTCTGCAGTATGTAAAGACTGAGCTAGTACCAAGATATCGTCCAAATAAGGAAACACCGCAATACCCTGTTCTCTGATTACAGATAGTAGGGCACCCAGAACCTTTGAAAAGATTATTGGAGCTGTTGCTAGGCCAAATGGAAGAGCAACAAATTGGTAATGCTTGTCTAGAAAAGAGAATCTCAGAAACTGATAGTGTTCTGGATGAATCGGAATATGAAGGTATGCATCCTGCAAGTCTATTGTGGACATATAATGTCCTTGCTGAACAAAAGGCAGAATAGTCCTTATAGTCACCATTTTGAAAGATGGTACTCTTACATAACGATTCAAAATTTTCAGATCCAGAACTGGTCTGAACAAATTTTCATTCTTTGGTACAATGAATAGGTTTGAATAAAACCCCAAACCTTGTTCCTGAGGAGGAACTGGCATGATTACCCCTGAAGACTCCAGGTCTGAAACACACTTCAGAAAAGCATGAGCTTTTACTGGATTTACAGGAATGTGTGAGAGAGAAAAAAATCTTCTCACAGGAGGTCTTACTTTGAATCCTATTCGATACCCTTGAGAGACAATGCTCTGAATCCAATGATTTTGGACAGATTTTATCCAAAAATCCTTGAAAAACCTTAATCTGCCCCCTACCAGCTGAGCTGGAATGAGGGCCGCACCTTCATGCGGACTTAGGGGCAGACTTTGGTTTCCTAAATTGCTTGGATTTATTCCAATTTGAGGAAGGCTTCCAACTGGAAGCAGATTCCTTGGGAGGAGGATTGAGTTTTTGTTCCTTATTCTGACGAAAAGAACGAAAACGGTTAGAAGCCTTAGATTTACCCTTAGGTTTTTTTATCCTGAGGCAAAAAAACTCCTTTTCCTCCAGTGATAGTTGAAATAATAGAATCCAAATGAGAACCAAATAAATTATTACCTTGGAAAGAAAGCGATAGTAATCTAGATTTAGATGTCATATCAGCATTCCAAGATTTAATAATGCTAGATATGTCAGAATCCAATTCATGTTGCGCTAAATTTTCTAACCAGAAAGTTGATGCAGCCGCAAAACATCACCCAAAGAAATAGCAGGTCTGAGAAGATGACCTGAATATAAATAGGCCTTCCTTAGATAAGATTCAAGCTTCCTATCTAAAGGATCCTTAAAGGAAGTGCTATCTTCCATAGGAATAGTGGTACGTTTAGCAAGAGTAGAAATAGCCCCATCAACTTTGGGGATCTTTTCCCAAAACTGTATAGATTTTGCTGGTAAAGAATACAATCTCTTAAACCTTGAAGAAGGAATAAAGGAAGTACCTGGCGTATTCCATTCCCTAGAAATCATATCAGAAATAGCTTCAGGAATGGGAAAAACACCTGGGGAAACCACAGGAGGTTTAAAAACAGCATTTAAACGTTTATTAGACTGAAAGTCAATAGGACTGGTTACCTCAATATCCAAAGTAATTAACACTTCTTTTAATAAAGAACGCATATACTCCATTTTAAATAAATAAGTAGATTTGTCAGTGTCAATATCTGAGGAAGGATCTTCTGTTTCAGATAGATCCTCATCAGAAGAGGATGAATTATTATGTTGTTGGTCATTTGAAATTTCATCAGCTAAATGAGAAGTTTTAAAAGACCTTTTACGTTTATTAGAAGGTGGAAATGCAGACAAAGCCTTCATAATAGATTCAGAAACAAATTCTTTAAAATTTACAGGTATATCATGCACATTAGAAGTTGAAGGAACTGCAACTGGCAATGTACTATTACTGATAGAAACACTATCTGCATGTAAAAGTTTATCATGACAACTATTACAAAATGACATTTGGTGGAATAATTTCTACAATTTTACAACAAATGCACTTAGCTTTTGTAGAACCCATGTCAGGCAGCAATGTTCCAGCAGAAACTTCAGAGGCAGGATCAGATTGGAACATCATGCTCAATGTAAGAGAAAAAACAATATGTAAAGCAAAATTATATATTTCCTTAAATGACAGTTTCAGGAATGGGAAAAAATGCAAAAGCATAGGCCTCTTGAAAGAAAGGAAATCAGGAGGCAAACAACAATGGGGTATTGAAATAATGAAGAAAAAATTGGCGCCAAGTATGACGCACAACGTAACGTAAACTTATTTGGCGCCAAAAATGACCGGAAATGACACACTTGCGTCACTAATGACGCTGCCGTGTGAAAGGTCTCAACGTCACGTATGAGGCCGGAAATGACGAAGTTGCGTCAAAAACGTAATTTCCCGCGCCAAAAAAGTTTGCGCCAAAAATGAAGTAATAAAGTCTAACATTTGACGCACCCGCGGGCCTAATACCCGCAAATGCAAAAAGTAGTCAAATTAAGAAATTTATTTCTTACCTGGGGTTTAGTCTTTTTCAAAGTGTTTATATTCCCAAATATGAAACTGACAGTCTGCAGAAGGAAATACATGAACCTGAATCATGGCAAATATAAGTACAATACATATTTTTAGAACTTTATATAATTTGCATAAAGGGCCAACCCATAGCTGAGAGTATCTTAAGTAAATGAAAACATACTTACCAAAAGACACCCATCCACATATAGCAGATAGCCAAACCAGTACTAAAACAGTTTTTAGTAGAGGTAATGGTAAATTTGAGAGTATATCGTCGATCTGAAAAGGGAGGTAGGAGATGAATCTCTACGACCGATAACAGAGAACCCATAAAAAAAAACCCAGTTAGAGAAATCATTGTATTCAATAGGTGATACTCCCTTCACGTCCCTCTGACATTCGCTGTACTCAGAGGAATCGGGCTTCAACAATGCTGAGAAGCGCATATCAACGTAGAAATCTTAGCACAAACTTTCTTCACCACCTCCATAGGAGGCAAAGTTTGTAAAACTGAATTGTGGGTGTGGTGAGGGGTGTATTTATAGGCATTTTGAGGTTTAGGAAACTTTGCCCCTCCTGGTAGGATTGTATATCCCATATGTCACTAGCTCATGGATTCTTGCCAACTACATGAAAGAAACGGTTTTTTACTAGCAGTGTCACCAGTAACAAATGAGCCCTTCAAGCAAGCTGAAATTCCTATCCAAGTGTCTGAATACAGCTTACCCTTTCCCCATGGGGATATTGCCAGCCTTTTCTAGAATAAACAGTCTGTCTAGAAAAACAGACTGAACATACCTTAATGCAGGTTAGCCTGCAAACCGTTCCCCCAACTGAAGTTTTCCTGTACTCTTCAGCCCTTGTGAGAACAGCAGTGGATCTTAGTTACAAAGTGCTAAGATCATAATCCTCTTTGCAGAAATCTTCATCTTTTTCTGCCAAAGAGTAAATAGTACACACCGGCACCATTTAAAATAAACTTTTGCTTGAGAAATAAAAAAAACTAACATATTTGTCACCACACTCGCTCTGCACTTCCTAGCTACTTAGAGTAGGCAAAGAGAATGACTGGGGGGTGGAGCTAAGGGGGGAGCTATATAGGCAGCTCTGCTGTGGGTGCTCTCTTTGCCACTTCTTGTAGGGGAGGAGAATATCCCACAAGTAAGGATGAATCCGTGGACTCGATACATCTTACAAGAGAAAGATGACCAAGTTGCAGCCTTGCAAATCTGTTTCACAGAAGCTTCATTCTTGAAAGCCCAGGAAGAAGAAACAGCCCTAGTGGAATGAGCTGTGATTTTCTCAGGAGCTTGCTGTCCAGCAGTCTCATAGGCGAAACGGATAACACTTCAGCCAAAAGGAAAGCGAAGTAGCCGTAGCTTTCTGACCCTTGCGTTTCCCAGAGAAACAAACAAGGCAGAGGACTGACGAAAGTCCTTAGTTGCCTGCAGATAGAATTTCAGCGCACGCACAACAACAACTAGGTTATGCAACAAACGTTCCTTATGAGGAGGGTTAGAACACAAGAAAGAAACAACTATTTCCTGATTAATATTCTTGAACTAAACAACTTTAGGCAGGAAACTTAGTATACAAAACCACCTTAACAGAATGAAAGATAAGGGGAATCAAACTGAAGCGCCGAGAGCTCTGAAACGCTCTGAGCAGAGGAAACAGCAACAATAAACAAAACTTTCCAAAATAACAACTTAATATCTAAGGAATGCATAGGCTCAAACAGAGCCTGCTGTAAAACCTTAAGAACAAGATTAAGACTCCAGGGAGGAGTAACCGGTTTAAACACAGGCCGGATCCTGACCAAGGACTGACAAAAAGATTGCACGTCCAGCACATCCGCCAAACGCTTATGCAACACAATAGACAATGCTGAAATCTGACCATTCAGAGTACTAGCTGACAAAGGAAAAAAACAGAATTTATGCTTACCTGATAAATTACTTTCTCCAACGGTGTGTCCGGTCCACGGCGTCATCCTTACTTGTGGGAATATCTCTTCCCCAACAGGAAATGGCAAAGAGTCCCAGCAAAGCTGGCCATATAGTCCCTCCTAGGCTCCGCCCACCCCAGTCATTCAACCGACGGACAGGAGGAAAAAAATAGGAGAAACCATATGGTACCGTGGTGACTGTAGTTAGAGAAAATAATTCATCAGACCTGATTAAAAAACCAGGGCAGGCCGTGGACCGGACACACCGTTGGAGAAAGTAATTTATCAGGTAAGCATAAATTCTGTTTTCTCCAACATTGGTGTGTCCGGTCCACGGCGTCATCCTTACTTGTGGGAACCAATACCAAAGCTTTAGGACACGGATGAAGGGAGGGAGCAAATCAGGTTACCTAAACGGAAGGCACCACGGCTTGCAAAACCTTTCTCCCAAAAATAGCCTCCGAAGAAGCAAAAGTATCAAATTTGTAAAAATTTGGCAAAAGTGTGCAGTGAAGACCAAGTCGCTGCCTTATATCTGATCAACAGAAGCCTCGTTCTTGAAGGCCCATGTGGAAGCCACAGCCCTAGTGGAGTGAGCTGTGATTCTTTCAGGAGGCTGCCGTCCGGCAGTCTCGTAAGCCAATCGGATGATGCTTTTAAACCAAAAGGAAAGAGAGGTAGAAGTCGCTTTTTGACCTCTCCTTTTACCAGAATAGACGACAAACAGAGAAGATGTTTGTCTGAAATCTTTTGTAGCTTCTAAATAGAATTTTAGAGCACGGACTATGTCCAAATTGTGTAACAAACGTTCCTTCTTTGAAACTGGATTCGGACACAAAGAAGGTACAACTATCTCCTGGTTAATATTTTTGTTAGAAACAACCTTTGGAAGAAAACCAGGCTTAGTACGCAAAACCACCTTATCTGCATGGAACACCAGATAGGGCGGAGAACACTGCAGAGCAGATAACTCTGAAACTCTTCTAGCAGAAGAAATAGCAACCAAAAACCAAACTTTCCAAGATAGTAACTTAATATCTATGGAATGTAAAGGTTCAAACGGAACCCCTTGAAGAACTGAAAGAACTAGATTTAAACTCCAGGGAGGAGTCAAAGGTCTAAACAGGCTTCATCCTAACCAGAGCCTGAACAAATGCTTGAACATCTGGCACAGCTGCCAGTCGTTTGTGTAGTAAGACAGATAAAGCAGAAATCTGTCCCTTTAGAGAACTCGCAGATAATCCTTTATCCAAACCTTCTTGCAGAAAGGAAAGGATCTTCGGAATTTTTATCTTATTCCATGGGAATCCCTTCGAATCACACTAGCAGATATATCTTTTCCATATTTTATGGTAAATCTTTCTAGTTACCGGTTTTCTGGCCTGAACCAGAGTATCTATCACAGAATCTGAAAACCCACGCTTTGATAGAATCAAGCGTTCAATCTCCAAGCCGTCAGCTGGAGGGAGACCAGATTTGGATGTTCGAATGGACCCTGAACAAGAAGGTCCTGTCTCAAAGGTAGCTTCCATGGTGGAACCGATGACATATTCACCAGGTCTGCATACCAAGTCCTGCGTGGCCACGCAGGAGCTATCAAGATCACCGAGGCCCTCTCCTGTTTGATCCTGGCTACCAGCCTGGGAATGAGAGGAAACGGTGGAAACACGTAAGCTAGGTTGAGGGTCCAAGGTGCTACTAGTGCATCCACTAGAGTCGCCTTGGGATCCCTGGATCTGGACCCGTAGCAAGGAACCTTGAAGTTCTGACGAGACGCCATCAGATCCATGTCTGGAATGCCCCATAATTGAGTCAACTGGGCAAAGATCTCCGGGTGGAGTTCCCACTCCCCGGATGGAATGTCTGACGACTCAGATAATCCGCTTCCCAGTTTTCCACACCTGGGATGTGGATCGCAGATAGATGGCAGGAGTGATCCTCCGGCCATTGTATTATTTTGGACACTTCTTTCATCGCCAGGGAACTCCTTGTTTCCCCCTGATTGATATACGCAACAGTCGTCATGTTGTCTGATTGGAATCTTATGAATCTGGCCTTTGCAAGCTGAGGCCAAGCCCTGAGAGCATTGAATATCGCTCTTAGTTCCAGAATGTTTATCGGGAGAAGAGACTCTTCCCGAGACCATAGTCCCTGAGCTTTCAGGGATTCCCAGACCACTAGACTGGCGTCGGTCGTGACAATGACCCACTCTGGTCTGCGGAAGCTCATTCCCTGGGATAGGTGGCCCAGGGTTAGCCACCAACAGAGTGAATCTCTGGTCTTCTGATCTACTTGAATCACTGGAGACAAGTATGTATAGTCCCCATTCCACTGTTTCAGCATGCACAGTTGTAATGGTCTTAGATGAATTCGCACAAAAGGAACTATGTCCATTGCTGCAACCATCAACCCTACTACTTCCATGCACTGAGCTATGGAAGGACGTGGAACAGAATGAAGAACTTGACAAGCGCTTAGAAGTTTTGACTTTCTGACATCTGTCAGCAAAATCCTCATTTCTAAGGAATTTATTATTGTTCCCAAGAAGGGAACTCTTGTCGACGGAGCCAGAGAACTTTTTTCTATGTTCACCTTCCATCCGTGAGATCTGAGAAAGGCCAGAACGATGTCTGTATGAGCCTTTGCTTTTGAAAGGGACGACGCTTGTATTAGAATGTCGTCCAAGTATGGTACTACTGCAATGCCCCTCGGTCTTAGAACCGGTAGAAGAGACCCGAGTACCTTCGTGAAAATCCTTGGAGCAGTGGCTAATCCGAATGGGAGGGCCACAAACTGGTAATGTTTGTCCAAAAAGGCGAACCTTAGGAACTGATTATTTTCTTTGTGGATAGGAATATGTAGGTACGCATCCTTTAGATCCACGGTAGTCATAAATTGACCATCCTGGATAGTGGGTAGAATCGTTCGAATGGTTTCCATTTTGAACGATGGTACCCTGAGAAATTTGTTTAGGATCTTTAAATCCAGAATTGGTCTGAAGGTTCCCTCTTTTTTGGGAACTACGAACAGATTTGAGTAAAGTCCCATTCCTTGTTCCGTCATTGGAACTGGGTGTATCACTCCCATCTTTAACAGGTCTTCTACACAATGTAAGAACGCCTGTCTCTTTATTTGGTTTGAGGATAAGTGAGACATGTGGAACCTTCCCCTTGGGGGTAGTTCCTTGAATTCCAGAAGATAACCCTGAGAAACTATTTATAGCGTCCAGGGATCCTGAAAATCTCTTGCCCAAGCCTGAACAAAGAGAGAGAGTCTGTCCCCCACTAGATCCGGTCCCGGATCGGGGGCTACTCCTTCATGCTGTTTTGTTAGCGGTAGCAGGCTTCTTGGCCCGCTTACCCTTGTTCCAGCCTTGCATCGGTTTCCAGGCTGGTTTGGACTGTGAGGCATTACCCTCTTGCTTAGAGGATGCAGAATTAGAGGCCGGTCCGTTCCTGAAATTGCGAAAGGAATGAAAATTAGACTTATTCTTGGCCTTGAAAGGCCTATCTTGTGGGAGGGCGTGGCCCTTTCCCCCAGTGATGTCTGAAATAATCTCTTTCAATTCTGGTCCAAAGAGAGTTTTACCCTTGAAGGGGATGTTAAGCAATTTTTTCTTGGATGATACATCCGCTGACCAAGACTTTAGCCAAAGCGCTCTGCGCGCCACAATTGCAAACCCTGAATTTTTCGCCGCTAATCTAGCTAATTGCAAAGCGGCATCTAAAATAAAAGAGTTAGCCAACTTAAGTGCGTGAACTCTATCCATAACCTCATATGGAGTCTCTCTACTGAGCGACTTTTCTAGTTCCTCGAACCAGAACCACGCTGCTGTAGTGACAGGAACAATGCACGAAATGGGTTGTAGAAGGTAACCTTGCTGTACAAAAATCTTTTTAAGCAAACCCTCCAATTTTTTATCCATAGGATCTTTGAAAGCACAACTATCCTCGATAGGAATAGTAGTGCGTTTGTTTAGAGTAGAAACTGCCCCCTCGACCTTAGGGACTGTCTGCCATAAGTCCTTTCTGGGGTTGACCATAGGAAATAATTTCTTAAATATAGGAGGGGGAACAAAAAGGTATGCCGGGCTTTTCCCACTCCTTATTCACTATGTCCGCCACCCGCTTGGGTATAGGAAAAGCGTCGGGGTGCACCGGAACCTCTAGGAACTTGTCCATCTTGCATAATTTTTCTGGAATGACCAAGTTGTCACAATCATCCAGAGTAGATAAAACCTCCTTAATCAGTGCGCGGAGATGTTCTAATTTAAATTTAAATGTCACAACATCAGGTTCAGCCTGTTGAGAAATTTTTCCTGAATCTGAAATTTCCCCATCTGACAAAACCTCCCTCATGGCCCCTTCAGATTGGTGTGAGGGTATGACAGAACAATTATCATCAGCGCCCTCCTGCTCTTCAGTGTTTAAAAACAGAGCAATCGCGCTCTCTGATATGCAGGCATTTTGGATAAAATATTTGCTATGGAGTTATCCATTACAGCCGTCAATTGTTGCATAGTAATAAGCATTGGCGCGCTAGAAGTACTAGGGGCCTCCTGCGTGGGCAAAACTGGTATAGACACAGAAGGAGATGATGTAGAACCATGTCTACTCCCTTCATCTGATGAATCATCTTGGGCAGCTTCATTATCTGTGACAGTATTGTCCTTACATTGTTTGGACGCTATGGCACAATTATCACACAATTTTGAAGGGGGAGACACATTGACTTTCATACATATAGAACATAGCTTATCTGAAGGCACAGACATGTTAAACAGGCTTAAACTTGTCAATAAAGCACAAAAACCGTTTTAAAACAAAACCGTTACTGTCTCTTTAAATTTTAAACAGAGCACACTTTATTACTGAATATGTGAAAAAAAAAATGAAGGAATTGTTCATTTACCAAATTTTCACCACAGTGTCTTAAAGCATTAAAAGTATTGCACACCAATTTTCAGAGCTTTAACCCTTAAAATAACGAAACCGGTTACAGATTTAACCCCTATACAGTCCCAGCTACAGCCTTTGCTATGACTTTACCAAGCCCAGAGGAGAATACGATACCAAATGACGCCTTCTAGGAACTTTTCCAACTACTTTCAGGTCCTCACACATGCATCTGCATGTCTTGCTCTCAAAAACAACCGCAGTAATGGCGCAAAAATGAGGCTCAGCCTACAACTGGGAAGGCCCTTCCTGACTGGAAAAGGTGTCTAACATAGTGCCTGACGTTAAAAAACGTTCCCCAAGTTTATAAGTGTGAATTATCAGCATAAACATGTATAAAATGTCCAAATAAAGCAATCGATTTATCCCATAAAAGTGTCTACCAGTTTTATAGCCCATATTAAGCCCTTTATTCTGTTTGAGACTAAGAAAATGGCTTACCGGTCCCCATGAGGGGAAATGACAGCCTTCCAGCATTACATATGGGTAGTCATACCTTAAGCAGAAAAGTCTGCTAACTGTTTCCCCCAACTGAAGTTACTTCATCTCAACAGTCCTATGTGGAAACAGCAATCGATTTTAGTTACTGTCTGCTAAAATCATCTTCCTCTCACAAACAGAAATCTTCATCCTTTTCTGTTTCAGAGTAAATAGTACATACCAGCACTATTTTAAAATAACAAACTCTTGATAGTAGAATAAAAAAACTACAACTCAACACCACATACTCTTAACCATCTCCGTGGAGATGTTGCCTGTGCAACGGCAAAGAGAATGACTGGGGTGGGCAGAGCCTAGGAGGGACTATATGGCCAGCTTTGCTGGGACTCTTTGCCATTTCCTGTTGGGGAAGAGATATTCCCACAAGTAAGGATGACGCCGTGGACCGGACACACCAATGTTGGAGAAAAAGAAGTGGACAGTTAAATGGTACTCAAGGAAAGGTGTATATCTATAGGAAAATGGCAAGGCAAAATCACCCAAAAGGGGATCCAGTAGATAAAACTTAACGTTTAATGTCAATTAGTTAAAAAACAACAACAGTGTGAATGTATTAAAACTTAGATTAATAGGTTAACGGTAATGATGGGTACAAGCAACCACAAAAGTTACTATAACTCAGAAATCTATACGCCCTGTAACACACACAGCACAGTGCAAACAAATCAGCTCACGTACTGCATAAATAATTATCTGAATAGGAGGATTGACCTTGCAACAATTTACTCTAGAAAAAGCAGTTCTGGAGCAAAGTAAGCATAGTTCTGTGTGATTCAAAGTTACAGGGAAGAGCATAAATAGGCCCTTATATCAAAATAACGACAAGCTATTAGAGTGATTGCAAGTCCCAACAGCGCCTGATGCGCTTTTGAGAAGGCTGTGTTCATGATGAAATGCGCATCAGGTCCCCAAAAACACGACGCTTGTAGCTGGAATCATTCACCTTCCATCCGTGGGAGCGAAGAAAAGACAACAAGATCTCCGTATAAGATTCTGCTTGTTGAAAAGATGGTGCCTGAACCAGAATGTCGTCTAAGTATGGCGCCACTGCAATGCCACGAGACCGAAGCACTGCCAAAAGAGCCCCCAGAACCTATGAGAAAATTCTGGGATCTGTGGCAGGGCCGAATCAAAAGGGCCACAAACTGAAAGTGATTGTCCAAGAAGGCGAAACTCAGAAACCTGTAATGATCCTTGTGAATGGGAACATGAAGGTACGCATCCTTTAAATCTATGGTTGTCATGAACTGACCCTCTTGTACTAAAGGAAGGATGGAGCGTATGGTCTCCATCTTGAAGGATGACACTCTAAGAAACTTGTTTAGGCACTTTAGGTCTAAGATTGGCCTGAAAGTTCCCTCCTTTTTAGGAACTACAAACCGGTTCAAGTAAAACCCCAGACCTCGTTCCTGTGGAGGAAGTGGAACTATTACCACAGAGTGGCCAGGTCCTTGACACAATGTAAGAACGCCTCTTTTTTTTATCTGGTGTACAGATAATCTGGAGAGGAGAAACCTGCCTCTGGGAGGAAAAGCCTTGAATTCTATTTTGTATCCCTGGGAGACGATGTCCACCGCCCAGGGTTCCAGAACATCTCTTATCCAGGCTTGAGAAGAAGAAAAAAAGACAGCCCCCTACTGGATCCGATCCCGGATCAGGGGCCGCCCCTTCATGCTGACTTGGAGTCAGCTGCAGGTTTTTTAGATTGCTTCCCTTTATTCCAGAACTGGCTGGGCTTCCAGGAAGACTTGGTTTGATCTTGCTTGGAGGAACGCTTGCCTCTAAAGTTTCGAAAAATACTCTGACATCCTTTCTGATTATTCTTTTTATCTTGAGGAAGAAAAGAACCCTTCCCTCCTGTAATATCTGAGACAATTTCAGACAAACCAGGCCCAAACAAGGTCTTACCCTTGTAGGGAATCGCCAGGAGCTTGGACTTAGATGAAACGTCAGCAGACCAGGGTTTAAACCACAGGGCTCTGCAAGCTAGAAACGCAAAACCAGAAATTTTTGCTCCTAGTTTAATGACTTGTAAGGAAGCATCCGTAATAAAGGAATTAGCTAATTTAAGGGCCTTAATCCTGTCTTGGAAGAGACTCAGACAACGTATTGAACCAGTAAGCTGCAGCGCCGGTAACCGTGGCAATAAACACCGCAGGCTGCCATTGGAGACCCTGGTGAACATACATCATTTTTTAGAAATGCTTTCAATTTCTTATCCATTGGGATCTTTAAAAGAACAACTACCCTCTATAGGAATAGTAGTCCTCTTAGCTAAAGTGGAGATCGCTCCTTCTACCTTAGGAACCATCTGCCACGACTCCTTAATAGAATCTGCTATAGGAAACATCTTCTTGAAAATAGGAGATGGAGAAAATAGAATACCAGGTCTTTCCCACTCCCATGCAATAATCTCTGTAGCATGGTCTGGTACTGGAAAAACCTCCACCGTACAAGGATCATCAAAATACTCGTTCAGCTTACTAGATTTTTTTTTTTAGGGTTGACTAAGATAGTCATATCGGAGTCATCCAAAGTAGCCAAGACCTCCTTAAGTAATAAGCAAAGGTGTTCTAGCTTAAATCTGAAGGATACTACTTCAGCATCAGCAGAAAGAATTACACCATCTGATTCTGAGATTTCACCCTCAGACGCTACTGACGTGTCTTCTTCCTTAGACTTTTGAGAAAGGACAGCCTGGGTAGCCACAATTTGATCAGAAACCTTACTAACTGAAGCCTTAAGTTTCCTTTTACGTCAATTCTGCAACATGGGAAAGGCGGACAATGCTTCAGATACCACAGAGGATACCTGGGTAGCAATGTCATGCAAAGAAAATCCTACCGAATTATGAGAGGAAACGCAGGGCACTGCCTGTGAAGACTGAAAGGACGCCTGAGGAGAAAGCTGCGGCATATCTACTTCAGGAGACACCTGAACAGCATCCACCTTAGCTAATGGTGGCTCAAAAATCTTCTCTGTAATTTAAAAGTTCTCTCTATACAAGAGGAACAAAAAGGAACTGGGGGTTCCACCTGAGAATCATAAAGTTGACATGCAACAATCTGTAAGGCTTCTTGGTCCATTTTAATAAAAATGACGAGAAAAAATAAACTATTATTTGCACTTAAAGAAAAAAATACTGCGCCTTTAAATATTGTTTAAATATTGATTAATTATTGTTTCAATCACACTAGCTCTTTAAAACAAAAGCCCCAGGCACCCAAACACCTCAGCAGTTTTACTGAGGTGCCTACCTGTCCTGCAGCCTGTACTGATATCGCCAACAATCCGATCCGACTCACAACGGCAGCATTAACAATGGAGCAGACAACTGCGTCATACACTGCTGCCGACAGAGCCCCAGAAAGCGCGTCAACAGGATTACCCGCTCCCTAGCAGGGAACCTCCCCCTTTTAGTAATGAGCGAACCCCCAGGCATAACGGAGCAGAGTTTCCTAATACACATCGTAAAACATGATTCTCAGATAACTGTACACAATACAACGCAGATCCTAACCGAATAAAAATACTGAGCCACCAAATTAAAATCTCCCCAACACAGTCCACAGTGCCCTGTAAACCGTCTGTTTATATTAACCCCTTCTCTACTGGGTGAAAAAGAAAATTTATGCTTACCTGATAAAAAAAAAATTGACACGATGAGTCCACAGATCATAAGGAGGCTGCAAAAAGCACCACAGCAAAGCTGTTAAATAGCTCCTCCCTTCCCTCCCACTCCAGTCATTCGACCAAAGTTAAGGATAGAAAGGAAAAACCAAGGTGCAGAGGTGTCTGAAGTTTATAATAGTCAACAACCTGTCTTACAAGAACAGGGCGGGTCGTGGACTCATCGTGTCAAAAAAGAAATACATTTATCAGGTAAGCATAAATTTTCTTTTCTATGACACGATGAGTCCACGGATCATCTTAATTACTAATGGGATTCAATACCCAATCTAGAGTACACAGATGATACGGGAGGGACAAGACAGGGAATCTAAACGGAAGGCACCACTGCTTGAAGAACCTCTCTCCCAAAAGCGGCCTCAGCCATGGCAAAAGTGTCAGATTTGTAGAACTTTGAAAAAGTGTGAAGAGAGGACCAAATTGCAGCCTTGCAAATCTGTTCCACAGAAGCTTAATTTTTGAATGCCCATGAGGAAGCAACAGCCCTCGTGGAATGAGCCGTAACACTCTCAGGAGGCTGCTGTCCAGCAGTCTCATATGCAAAACGTATTATACTCTTCAGCCAAAAAGAAAGAAAAGTAACCATAGCTTGCTGTCCCTTACGCTTTCCTGAGAAAACCACAAAGCAGAAGACTAGCGAAAATCCTTAGTCACCTGCAGGTAAAACTTTAAGGCACGAACCAAGTACAAATTGGGCAGAAGCCTTTCCTTCTGAGAGGTAGGATTGGACACAATGAAGGAACAACAATCTCCTGATAAACGTTCCATTCACAAACTACTTTAGGAAGAAATCCTAATTTAGTACATAAAACTACCTTATCCGAATGAAAATTAAGGTAAGGGAACTCATACTGCAATGCCAAGAGCTCTGACACTATGCTATCAGAAGAGATAGCAACAAGAAATTAAGAACTTTCCAAGATAAAAACTTTATATCTAAGGAATGCATGGGCTCAAACGGAGCCCCTTGAACATTAAAAAGAACATTAAAAACTAAATTCAGACTCCATGGAGGAGTAACTAGTTTGAACACTGGCCTGATCCTGACCAAGGCCTGACCAAATGATTGAACATTTGGAACATCTGCCAGACGTGTGTGTAACAAAATAGATAAGGCAGAGATTTGACCCTTTAGGAAACTTGTCGATAATTCCTTCTCCAAACCCTCTTGGAGAAAGACAACATTTTAGGAATCCTAACTCTACTCCATGAGAAACCCTTGGATTCACACCAGTAGAGATATTTACGTCATATCTTATGGAAAATCTTTCTAGTTACAGGCTTATGAGCCTGAATCATGGTCTCTATGACCGAGTCACAAAAACCCTGCTTGATAATATTAAGCGTGCTATTTCCAAGCAGTCAGCTTCAGAGAAACTAGATTTAGGTGAAGGAAGGCCCCTGTATTAGAAGGTCCTTCCTCAACAGAATTCTCCATGGTGGCAGAGATGACATGTCCACCAGATCTGCATACCCAATCCTGCGAGGCCAAGCCGGTGCAATGAAGATCACAGAGGCCCTCTCCTGCTTAATTTGATCAATGACCCAAAGAAGAAGAACAACGGAGGAAATAGATATGCTAGACTGACAGTACAAGGTGTCGCCAGGGCATCTATCAGTACCGCCTGAGGGTTCCTGGACCCTGACCCGTACCACGGAAGCTTGGCCCTCTGCCGAGATGCCATGAGATCCAATTCCGGCTGACCCCATTTGAGGATCAGGCAGGAAAACACTTCCGGATGGAGTTCCCACTCCTCCGGATGAAAAGTCTGCCTGCTCAGAAAGTCCGCCTCCCAGTTGACCACGCCTGGGATGTGGACTGCCGACAGACAGCAAGAGTGGGTTTCCGCACAACAAATTATTTTGGTTAACTCTGTCATCGCTAAAGAACTCCTCGTTCCTTCCGATTGAAACCTGAAACTGGACCGAGTCTACCTGGGGCCAGGCCAGAAGAGCATTGAAGATTGCTCTCAGCTCTAGTATATTAATAGGAAGACTCTCTGAGCTTTTAGAGATCCCCAGCCTGTTTCCCCACCCTAGAAGGCTGGCGTCTGTTGAAAAAGTTGCACCTGGGGTTGATTCAAACCCTTGACCTTTCAAGTACAAAACCAACATGCTAAACATTGGTCCCCTTAGAAGAGCAATGAAGAGAATCCCTTATCTCCTCCATTGATTGAACATGTTGAATTGAAGAGGTCTGAGGAGAAACCGAACAAACGGGCAAATGCCTTGATTTCCTGACTTCTGTCAAAAAATGAAATTGTTAGGGAATCTAAATGTTCCCAAGAAAGATACCTTTGTTTTTGGAACTAAGCAGCTCTTTTCCAAATTTACCTTCCAACCGAGAGGTTGCAGGAAGGAAGACAACATTGCTGTGAGGAATCTTGCTAGTTCAAAAGGATGACACCTGGACCAGGATGTCGTCCAAAGAGCGCAACGGCAATGCCCCGAAATCTTAGCACCGCCAACAGCAAACCTAAAACCTTTGAAAAAAAATTCTGGGAGCTGTAGTAAGACCGAAGGGAAGATTTTTCCACAAATTGGAAGTGTTTGACTAGAAAAGCAAACCTTTTAAACTTGTAATAATCCTTGTGAATAGGAATATGTAGTTATGTGTCCTCTAATTAAACTGTTCTCATGAATTGACCCTCTTGAACCCAAGGAAAAAAATGGAACGAATCGTTTCCATCTTGATTAGACTCCTGAATAATATTTTCTAGCCATGCTAGACGGCGAAACATTTTAGGGACCTGTTGAGGAGATAATGAACGCTCCTAAGATTTTAACTGCCACTTGAGCCATGTGTTGCTACATGCTATAACAATAATTTGTGCACGTTTGAGCAATTCAGTCGGCTACTGAGCCATTAATATAGAGGGCCGTTTGAGAAACGGAAACTAGCTATTACGTGCCAGTTTAACTGACAATCCGGGCTAACCTCACATTCATGTGTGTGTGTTTTGAACCGCACAGGTTTAAAAATTATTTACAATTGTGTGTTCGTACAACATACTCATTAAAGTAAACTCCAAATCGTGTGTTTGTAAGATACAAGTTTTGAACGATAGCGCTGAGACAATTCCCAGACTGACATTTCAAATATATCTATACATATTTAAGTCCAACATACAGAGACACAATGTTGTGCATTACTGTATAAATTATTTTTCAGGCTGTTAACTTTTAAACAAACAATCATCAGCTCAACTATATAGCATGCTTAAAACAATTAACAGACAGTGCATATTAGAATCAGCAAAAACAGAATTTATGCTTACCTGATAAATTACTTTCTCTTGCGGTGTATCCAGTCCACGGCTTCATCCTTTACTTGTGGGATATTCTCATTCCCTACAGGAAGTGGCAAAGAGAGCACACAGCAGAGCTGTCCATATAGCTCCCCCTCTAGCTCCGCCCCCCAGTCATTCGACCGAAGGTTAGGAGAAAAAGGAGAAACCATAGGGTGCAGTGGTGACTGTAGTTTAAACAAAAAAATTATTTACCTGACTTAATTGCCAGGGTGGGCCGTGGACTGGATACACCGCAAGAGAAAGTAATTTATCAGGTAAGCATAAATTCTGTTCTCTTGCAAGGTGTATCCAGTCCACGGCTTCATCCTTTACTTGTGGGATACCAATACCAAAGCTTTAGGACACAGATGAAGGGAGGGAACAAGACAGGTACCTTAAACGGAAGGCATCACTGCTTGCAAAACCTTTCTCCCAAAAATAGCCTCCGAAGAAGCAAAAGTATCGAATTTGTAAAATTTGGCAAAAGTATGCAGTGAAGACCAAGTCGCTGCCTTACAAATCTGTTCAACAGGAGCCTCATTCTTGAAAGCCCATGTGGAAGCCACAGCCCTAGTGGAATGAGCAGTAATTCGTTCAGGAGGCTGCTGGCCAGCAGCCTCGTAAGCCAACCTGATGATGCTTTTCAACCAGAAGGAAAGGGAGGTAGCAGTCGCTTTCTGACCTCTCCTCTTACCAGAATAAACGACAAACAAGGATGATGTTTGTCTGAAGTCTTTAGTTGCTTGTAAATAGAATTTTAAAGCACATCAAGATTGTGTAGCAGGCGTTCCTTCTTTGACGATGGGTTAGGACACAGAGAAGGAACTATTATTTCCTGGTTAATGTTCTTGTTAGAAACAACCTTAGGAAGCAAACCAGGTTTGGTATGCAACACAACCTTATCTGCGTGAAACACCAGGTAAGGTGAATCACACTGTAAAGCAGACAATTCTGAAACTCTTCGAGCAGAAGATATAGCTACCAAAAACAAAACTTTCCAAGATAACAACTTAATGTCTATGGAATGTAAAGGTTCAAACGGAACCCCTTGAAGAACTGAAAGAACTAGAATAAGACTCCATGGCGGAGCCACAGGTTTATAAACAGGCTTGATTCTGACTAGAGCCTGAGCAAACGCTTGAACGTCTGGTACCTCTGCCAGACGCTTGTGTAAGAGAATAGACAAAGCAGATATCTGTCCCTTTAAGGAACTAGCTGACAATCCTTTCTCCAATCCTTCTTGGAGAAACGATAATATTCTGGGAATCCTAATCTTACTCCATGAGTAACCCTTGGATTCACACCAACAAAGATATTTTCTCCATATCTTATGGTAGATCTTCCTGGTGACAGGTTTTGTAGCCTGAATCAGAGTATCTATAACTGACTCAGAGAAACCACGCTTTGATAGAATTAAGCGTTCAATCTCCAAGCAGTCAGACAGAGAAACTAGATTTGGATGCTTGAATGGACCCTGAATTAGAAGGTCCTGCCACAATGGCAGTGTCCATGGTGGAACAGATGACATGTCCACTAGGTCTGCATACCAAGTCCTGCGTGGCCACGCAGGCGCTATCAGAATCACAGAAGCCTTCTCCTGCTTGATTCTGGCGATCAGACGAGGGAGAAGGGGAAACGGTGGAAAGACATAAGCCAGATTGAAGGACCAAGGCGCTGCTAGAGCATCTATCAAAACCGCCTTGGGGTCCCTGGACCTGGATCCGTATAGAGTAAGTTTGGAGTTCTGACGGGACGCCATCAGATCCAACTCTGGAGTGCCCCAAAGCTGAGTCAGCTGAGCAAAAACCTCCGGGTGGAGTTCCCACTCCCCCGGGTGAAAAGTCTGACTTAGAAAATCCGCTTCCCAGTTGTCCACTCCTGGGATGTGAATTGCTGAGAGATGGCAGGAGTGATCCTCCGCCCACCTGATTATTTTGGATACTTCCTTCATCGCTAAGGAACTCTTCATTCCCCCTGATGATTGATGTAAGCTACAGTCGTGATGTTGTCCGACTGAAATCTGATGAATTTGTCCGCAGATAGTTGAGGCCATACCTGAAGCGTATTGAATATCGCTCTCAGTTCCAAAATGTTTATCGGGAGAAGAGATTCTTCCAGAGACCATAGGCCCTGAGCTTTCAGGGTGTCCCAGACTGCACCCCAGCCTAACAGGCTGGCATCGGTCGTTACAATGATCCATTCTGGTCTGCGGAATCATGTTCCCTGAGACAGATGATCCTGAGACAACCACCAGAGAAGAGAGTCTCTGGTCCTCTGGTCCAATTGTATCTGAGGAGACAAGTCTGCGTAATCCCCATTCCACTGTTTGAGCATGCACAGTTGCAGTGGTCTGAGATGTATTCAAGCAAAAGGGACTATGTCCATTGCTGCTACCATTAATCCGATTGCCTCCATGCACTGAGTTATAGATGGCTGAGGAATGGAATGAAGTACTCGGCAAGTAGTTAAAAGCTTTAACTTTCTGACCTCCGTCAGAAATATTTTCATTTCTACCGAATCTATTAGTGTTCCCAGGAAGTGAACCCTTGTGACCGGGGACAGAGAACTCTTTTCTATGTTCACCTTCCACCCGTGAGACCTTAGAAATGCCAGAACAATCTCCGTGTGAGCCTTGGCTCTGGGAAAAGACGACGCCTGAATTAGGATGTCGTCTAGATAAGGCGCTACTGCTATGCCCCGCGGTCTTAGCACCGCCAGAAGAGAACCTAGCACCTTTGTGAAAATTCTGGGAGCAGTGACCAAACCGAAGGGAAGAGCCACAAACTGGTAATGCTTGTCCAGAAAAGCGAACCTGAGAAACTGGTGATGATCTTTGTGTATAGGGATATGCAGGTACGCATCCTTTAAATCCACGGTAGTCCTATATTGACCTTCCTGGATCATTGGTAAGATCGTTCGAATGGTCTCCATCTTGAATGATGGGACTCTGAGGAATTTATTTAGAATTTTGAGATCCAGGATTGGTCTGAAAGTTCCTTATTTTTTGGGAACCACAAACAGGTTTGAGTAAAAGCCTGTTCCTTGTTCTGCAATTGGAACTGAACATATCACTCCCATCGCGAGTAGATCTTCTACACAGCGTAAGAACGCCTCTTTCTTTGTCTGGTCTGAAGACAGACGAGAAATGTGGAACCTTCCCCTTGGAGGGGAGTCCTTGAATTCTAGAAGATATCCCTGGGTAACAATCTCTACTGCCAAGGGATCGTGAACATCTCTTGCCCAAGCCTGAGCGAAGAGAGAGAGTCTGCCCCCTACAAGATCCGGTCCCGGATCGGCGGCTACCCCTTCATGCTGTCTTGGTAGCAGCTGCAGGCTTTTTGGCCTGTTTACCCTTGTTCCAGCCCTGGTAAGGCTTCCAGGTTGCCTTGGGATGTGCAGCGTTACCCTCTTGCTTTGCAGCTGTAGAGGCTGAAGCCGGACCGCTCCTCAAGTTACGAAAGGAACGAAAATTAGCTTTGTTTCTAGCCTTGAAGGGTTTGTCCTGAGGAAGAGCATGTCCCTTTCCCCCGGTGATTTCTGAAATAATCTCTTTCAACTCTGGCACGAAAAGGGTCTTCCCCTTGAAAGGGATATTTAACAATTTAGATTTGGACGACACATCGGCCGACCATGACTTGAGCCAAAGCGCTCTGCACGCCATTATGGCGAAACCTGAATTTTTTGCCGCTAACTTAGCTAATTGCAAGGCGACATCCGTGATAAAAAAATTAGCCAGCTTTAGAGCCTTAATTCTATCCATAATTTCGTCATATGAGGTCTCTGTCTGGAGCGATTCCTCCAGCGCCTCAAACCAGAAAGCCGCTGCAGTAGTTACAGGAATAATGCAGGCAATGGGTTGGAGAAGGAAACCTTGTTGAACAAATATTTTCTTAAGTAAACCTTCTAATTTTTTATCCATAGGATCTTTAAAAGCACAACTGTCTTCAATTGGTATGGTTGTGCGCTTAGCAAGAATAGAAACCGCTCCCTCAACCTTAGGGACCATCTGCCACGAGTCCCGTCTGGGGTCATTTATTGGGAACATTTTCTTAAAAATAGGGGGGGGGGAACAAAAGGGACACCTGGTCTATCCCACTCCCTAGTAACAATATCCGCAACCCTTTTAGGGATCGGAAACGCATCAGTGTATACAGGGACCTCTAGGTACTTGTCCATTTTACACAATTTCTCTGGGACCACCATAGGATCACAATCATCCAGAGTGGCTAATACCTCCCTAAGCAATACGCGGAGGTGTTCCAGTTTAAATTTAAACGCTAATGAATCTGATTCTGCCCGCTGAGAAACCTTTCCTGAGTCAGAAATATCTCCTTCAGACATCACATCCCTCACTGCCACTTCAGAGTGTTGTGAGGGTACATCAGATAAACCTCCCAAAGCTTCTGACTGCTCATAATCTGTTCTTAAAACAGAGCTGTCACACTTTGTAGGAAAAACTGGCAGTTTGGATAGAAATGTCGCAAGGGAATTATCCATGACTGTCGCTAATTGTTGTAATGTAATAGGGGCCAATGCACTAGAGGTACTAGGCATCGCTTGCGCGGGCGTAAATGGTGGCGACACATGGGGAGAGGAAGGCGGGCTATCCTCGTTACCTTCCGTCAGAGAATCATCTAGGGCTACATTTTTAAGTGACACAATATGATCTTTAAAGAGTATAGACACATTAGTGCACTTGGAACACAATTTTAGAGGGGGTTCCACTATGGCTTCCAAACACATAGAGCAAGGTCTCTCTTTAGTGTCAGACATGTTTAACAGACTAGTATTGTTCACAAGCAGGCTTAGAAACACTTAATTCAAATAAAATTTACAATTTGAAAAAAACGGTACTGTGCCTTTAAGAAGTAAAAAGCGCACACAATTTTACCAAACCGTGAAATGATCCAATCTCTCTGAATTTTTTACCTCATGAGCTTAATGCTTTAAAATGATTGCACAGCGAATTTCAACTCGATTAACCCCTTAATGCCCAAACCGGAGCAACCTAAAGCTGACAACCGGTTAGTAAACTACAGCACCTTGCCACAGCTAACTGCTGTGGCCCTACCTGCCCCTGGGGATGAGTTTGGTGGAAAATAAGCCTCTATGAAGTCCTCAAGTAGTCTTTGGACCCTCCACGTGAAGCTGCATGAAGCTGTCTGCAATATCAACTGCGCAACTGAGGCGCGAAATTTAGGCCCCCTCCCTCTCCACTCCGGAGTTGTGGGGCCTTCAAAACCCCAAATAGGTGTCTAAACATATGCCATGTGGAAGATAACCCCAAGTAACACAAAGTGCATAAAAACGTCTATAATGATTATTTTTTCCTTATTAAATAATTGATTGCCCTGTAACAGTGTCCACCAGCCTATTGAGCCCTGTTAAGTAAGCCTTCATTCTATACTGAGTCTTACCTTCCCCACATGGGGATTCTTGTCAGTCTTCTAGCATTACTGGGTCTTGACTAGAAAAAGATGACTGAACATACCTTATAGCAGTTAAGTCTGCAAACTGTTCCCACCAACTGAAGTTTTCTGGTACTCCTCAGTCCTGTGTGGGAACAGCAATGGATTTTAGTTACAACATGCTAAAATCATTTTCCTCTCAGCAGAATTCTTCATCACATTTCTGCTACAAAGTAAATAGTACAAACCGGTACCATTTAAAAATAAACTCTTGATTGAAGATATAAAACTATAAATCTAACACCACATTCACTTAACCCTCCCGCAGAGTGGCCCTGCTGTCAGAGCCGGCAAAGAGAATGACTGGGGGGCGGAGCTAGAGGGGGAGCTATATGGACAGCTCTGCTGTGTGCTCTCTTTGCCACTTCCTGTAGGGAATGAGAATATCCCACAAGTAAAGGATGAAGCCATGGACTGGATACACCTTGCAAGAGAAATATTGATTTCAATACTGTACTCCCAGTCTGTGAATCTAGACACAACAAACAATGAGCATCACTACTTAACCAAGCAAGCATTATAAGCGTATTAAAAAAAAAAATTGCTTTATACAATTTAAAGACTATCACAAACAGCTAAACGTTCTGATACTTAGTATCCTTGGACAGATCTCTTTATTACTATTTAACAGCATTGCATTTCCCAGTGACACCCATTTTTTATTATAAAACATATAGATGCCTTTGCAGATCTTTGCATAGCAAAGCCAATTACTGTCATTTTATAGAAACATTAGTGAGATCGCAAAAAAAATTAAGAACAGCCTCATATACATATATTAGAATATATTATTATTATCAATATTCATGAGACTGCGAATTCACAATATAAAGAACTATAAGTACCATAACGTAACCAAGCAAGCAACATGAGTTTATTAAAAATTAGCTGTATACAATCAAATGACAATTTTAAACAGCTAAACAAACACCTTTAAAATTTTGCTGTCTTGGCGTTATCTCTTATTATTCAACAGCACTGCGACTCACAGTAAGATTTATCTTAACCATAAACTGCACAGATGCGATTGTAGATTTACTTACTCCAAAGACAATCACTGTCATTCTCAAAGACATCAGTGAGATCACAACAACTTTGAACAATTACATAAGACAGTGGGGTTATTGACACTAAAGTACAGCACAAAGGCACTATATTTTATGTGAACATTTATTAAGATGAACAAGATACTTGTGAAATTAATGAAGACATGGTAGCTTCAAATACTAAGTGTTTGAACGAACATTACCTAACTATCCATCACCCAATGAGGTTCTGGATTTATTAGGACTATATTTATTTATGAGGCAGACTATGTTGCATTAAACCAGCAATCAACTAATATAAGATCATTGTATATGTCACAATTAGTGTCATACCCAAACTACTTACACAAGATTATCTTATAACTCTTCAGGCAGTGAGTTATTCTGTCTCCTATGAACCACATTCATAAACTTTATACTACTCATGGATCGCAATAAGAGCACCAGTTTAGTGATATTAATCACTTCCAAGATGATGTATTTAGTCATCTGATATCTATTTGACCCTCTAGGTGACTTTATTGCCATATACCTAATAATAATAATAATTGTGAATTTGATAGTGCAGCACCATGGATTCTGTGTGTGTGTTATTAATTTAACGTTTCTCCCTATTTTTAATTTAAATCCTATTAAAAGTTAAATTTTAAATGAATTATTCCCATCCTTCTATTTTTGTACAAGATTGGTGAACTATCATATGATGTGATAACGGTCAGTGATCTTATTTTAGATTATACGTATTCAAAACTTTGAGTGCTAAATGTGTATACTTGAATTAGGAGGTTCTTTTAACCCCTAAAAATCTTTCATGAATAATATTAGTCTGACAGTTCCCTCTCGGAAAACCCGAACAAAACGGAATAGAAACCCAGATCTCGTTCCTGCATTGGAACAGAAACTATCACTCCCAGGTTGAAGAAGTTCCATACAAGTGTAAGAATGCCTCTCCTTCTGTCTGGTCTGCAGAAGATCTTGAAGGAAGAACCTGCCCCTGGGAGGAAAGATCTTAAAATCCTGATTGTATCTCGAAACCAAGCTGAACGAAGAAGGAAAGCCTGCCCCCCACAAGATCCGGTCCCGGATCAGAGGCAGGTTCTTTTTGCTGCCTTTGATTCAACAACAGACTTTTTGAATTGCATTCCCCTATTCCAAGACTAATTGAGTCTCCAGGAAGGCTTGGACTGCTCCCGCTTGGAAGAGGGAGTGGAGGATTTTCCTAGAAAATTCAAAAGGAAATAAAAATTACTCTGTCAAATTTATATCTCTTACGCTGAGGGAGGGAATAGTCCCTTACCTCCCGTAATATCAGAGTTATCTCCGTCAAACTAAATCCAAACAGGGACTTTCCCTTGTAAGGGATTACCAAAAGGTTAGACTTAGAGATATCAGCAGACCAGGATCTTAACCATAACGCTCTGCGGGCCATTAAAGGAAGCATCTGTAGAGAAGACGTTGGATAACTTCAAGACCCTTGTCCCGTCCTGGATTATTACAAGGGGAGTGTCTATCCAATAGGAACAGACAACACATCAAACCATTTTTTATGCTACCACACTAGAGATGTTAACACTGCAGGTAGGCATTGTAAACCCTGGTGTACATACATTCTTTTACCCCCTAGGGAACCGTCAGCCAAGACTCCTCAATAGAGACTGACACAAAAAGCATCAATTAAAGTTAGGAGAAATAGGGGTACCCGTCTCTCTGTAGCCCTTTCTAGAGCCCAAAATTACGTACACCATGGAGGGCACATCAAAATACTTGTTTAGTTTTCCTGTACTGAATAGGAATGATTACACCAGTAATGACGGAGTCATTCAGGAAAGTTAGAACCTCCTCAGGAAACAAATGGAGGTGTTCAACTTAAACTGAAAGAAACAACTTCAGTATCAGATAAAGGAATTACCCTGACAAAGTCTGAAACTTTCCCCCTATATACCACCGAAGTATCTTCCTTTTCTGCTCAGGGAAGATACATTTGGAATAGTTACAACTGTATCTGATTAAATACATTACATCAGGCGTTTTCCATGTAGCATGGGAAAAGCAGACAATACAACAGATATCGCCATGACACTCTAGTGATCTATTTATAAAGGTCCCTAATTGGCCACAGCAGAGAAGGTATCCTAAGTTACAACATGGCAGCTCCCAATGTTTTATAGACACTAAACTTTACACTTATTTTGTCAGTATTTATTAAAAGTTTCATTAGCTGTTTTAAATACATCTACACGTTATTCTCAGACTAATCTTTTCTTTGAATGCATATTTCTATCTAGCATTTATTTATTTATTTAATTATTTAGTGTTTAATGTCCCTATAAAGAACATAAAATGCTTTAACAAAGCAGACCTAGACCTCCCTCTGACACCCAACTTCCAATAAAATAATCACCGGGAAAAAAAAAAAAAAAAACTTTTAAAAGGGACATGAAACCCAGCATTTTCTTTCATGATTCAAATACAGCAGGCAATCTTAAACACTTTCTTAGTATCTATTGATGAAGAAAAAAAAAAGCTAAGGAGCATGCACTTGTCTGGAGCACTAGTTGGTAGCAATTTTACAAAAATGTGATTGATTTTCAAGGATAGCACTATTTTCTGCAATGTAGTGTTCCAGACACCTACCTAGGTATCTCTTCAACAAACAATATAATTGGAACAAAGCAAATTTGATAATGGAAGTAAATTGGAGCTTTTTTTTTTTTTTTTAAATTGTATGCACTGTCTGAATCACAAAAGAACATTCTTGGGTTTTATATCCCCTTAAGGTTAACAGTATTTGTAGATGTATAGCAGGCAAAGTGATCCTTACTACTGCAGAACCATTCATCTGTGAGCTATTGGTAATGAAAAGCAGCCAACCATATAAATAAAGTTTGTTTTATTTTTGCACCTTGTTCAGAAAACCACTTCCATTGGCTGAAAAAATTGACAGTTGTTGAGTAGACTAAACAAAAACAAATTATGCTTACCAGAAAATTTCATTTTTTTCTGAAGGGAAGAGTCCACAGCTGCATTCATTACTTTTGGGAAATACAGAACCTGGCCACCAGGAGGAGGCAAAGACACCCCTAGCCAAAGGCTTAAAGGGATACTGAACCCAAATTCTTTCTTTCATGATTCAGATAGAGCATGCAACTTTAAGCAACATTCTAATTTACTTTTATTATCAATTTTTCTTCGTTCTCTTGCTATATTTATTTGAAAAAGAAGGCATCTAAGCTAAGGAGCCAGCAAATCTTTGGTTCACCACCATGGACAACACTTGTTTATTGGTGCTGTTCAATCAGCAAGGACAAGCCAGGTTGTTCAACAAAAATGGTCCGGCATCTAAACTTACATTCTTGCTTTTACAAATAAACATACCAAGAGAATGAAGAAAAGAAGAAGAAAGAAGAGTCCACCGTTGCATTCATTACCTTTGGGAAACTAATACCCAAGCTAGAGGACACTGAATGCAAACAGGTGGGTACAAAAGGCGGCCCCTTCGAAAGGCAAAACAGCCTGATTACTCGACACCCTAAAAAAAAAATTAGACAACACGGGTGAAAACCCGAAGACCAGTTAACTGCACATTAGTTACACCGCCGGCAACGCTGAACTAAACCACTCAGTCTCAGAGTCCGTCAAGCCCAAACAACCTCAGAGGAGTCAGCCCCACGGATCACGACTCCCATCAAGGTACCTGGCCAAGACAAGGACCGCTATCTGCCCCCAAAAAAGAAGAACAGATTCTCCACTCTGCAGAACATAGAACAACCCATGGTTGTCGAACAATAGCAACGCCCAGGGAGACAAACTCCCTAGAAACACAAGGACCAAAGAAAAAGAAATACATACACAGGAAAACATGTCCCAAAAGGACTCGAGGAACACCCTAAACCCAAGCACCGAAAGGCGTTTCAAGCTTGCTAACACCCAAAGTGCGATTAGCTGTAGCTGATTTCAACTGCAAATCTTTCAAGGGCACACAGCTCTCCAAATATCGGGCTCCAAGGAGCGTTCCCTCCCAGCTCCGAACGCCAGTGGAAAAAAAGACAACAACATCCAAGACCTCAAACAAAGAAGAGAACCAACTCTAAAGAAAACGGTATGCTACCATGAGTCAGGATAGACATTGTGCTCGGGTAAGAAACCCCCTGCACGGCTGTCTTCTCTAAAAACAGGGAACACTTCCCAGGAGAAAAAGGCCCTCAGACCCTCAGCATCCATATATTAGAATCCAACATATAGCAGGAGCCCCATAAGGATCAAAGCTTCAGCTTCCCGCTGCAGGAACGGAGGAACCAGTCACTAGATCTCAACTCCTATTCCAGGATTCAGGAACGCAAGAAGGGGGAAAAAAAAACGTTACAAGGCAAGACACCAAGGACCCACAGGTCGCTCCAAATACTAAAAGGTAGCTCCGAATCCAGAGAAACCTACCCCCGCTCTAGAAGAGAAGGGAAAAAACAATGGAAAACCACCCTACGATAGAGGAGAGACCACTCGACCATAGCACCAACCCAGGTGAAGATACCTGGAGTCTACAGGAACAGCGTAAATGCACCAGAAGACCTAAAGCCTAAGTCACAAAACAATAGGCATCTCTCACAGAGCCCCGGCCTCTACGGAGAGAGGCCCCCGGGACCACATCATCTAGTGTGAGATCGACCCATCCAAAGGAGAGACACGGACCTAGGTCAGGGTCCTCGAAAAAGGAATCAAACGAAGATCCAACTTCTAGAGGAACCCTAAGCTGCCTCCTAAAAGGAGGAACGCACCTCTAAAGTTCGTAGACTTGGCAATCTAGCAATAGTCTCAAACCCAGGAGTCACAAAGGACTTCCTTAACGGTCTAAGATTCAGCAGCCAGGGCACTTGGATCTCAAAGAAATCTCATAGGCAAGCGTTAAAACGTGTTACACACGCAGGCAAGGTAGCCACCAACACCCGAAGGTTAATGAGAACCCTGTACCCTGCTCGCTATTTTTAAAGTAATAGTTGTTAATGTTACCTATTTAAATAGTACTCATGTTATCTACCTCGAAAGGATGAAGGGCTGAGTTGGCCCTGCCGGGATTTGAACCTGTGACCTTGGATCTTTTAAAACAGGCTTTTTTGTAGTCAGGGCATTTACCAACTGAGCTACCTCACCGGTCCCAGAGAATCAAACTTAAGACACCGCCCACGAAACCCCTAATGGAGCATCGAGGATAAATGGTCAACTACCTGACACCAGAAGGGCGGTCCTCCATAACAGACCTCGCCTCTTCACCGATAAGCCCCAAGGCTAGAGTTGCAATGAGGCGGGAAAAACACCCGAACGTCGAGACCATGGTCAAACCAAGGGTAATGGAAGAGAACAGCCAGATAGCCTTGAAGGATCTATCTTCCAAAATCTTCCTTAAGCAGGCAAAGGCTGGAGCTTCGCAGCTCCCCACAGAAGGCAGGGAACCCCTGCACACTAACTCTTAGAGTAACACAACTCTGAGCAGAGAAAAAATATGCCCGCGCATCCAGACCATATGATCCACTCAAGGCAGGAAGGAAAGAAACTCTGCCACCGCAATAAAATGCTTAATAGGCTAAAGAGTCAGCATCCGGAAGAACCTCGAGTGAAAAAGCAAATCAATCACTCGGCACACCAGACCACATAGGTCACACACATCTCCCAACTCCAAAGTATGGAATAACGGTTTTGAGTCCCCGAGGACCTGAAGAACCATGATGTCTGCAAAAACAGATCCGTATCCCAGACGAGGAGCCCGAACAACCAACCTAGATTGGCAATCATAACCTTCCATTCGGAGGGGTTGTACTCAAACAACAGGCCTCATACTTCGGTAGGATCCGAGCCCGGAGTCCATAGAATAGGCCAAATGACATTCAGAATCCAGCAGGATTATCAGCACAATGAGGGTGGCATGAACCCTGGTAAAAGACGAAAAAGTATCCGACCAGTACTTGCCTGGTATAAAGACACTCTAGAACTGCCCATGGTCCAAGAAAATTCGTACTGAAGGATCAATAAATGAACTAGAATTCAACAAGCTCGCAACTTCCGAGGAAGCGCCCACGCGACCTAAATCGCAAGTATCGGTTCCAGAGAAGAACATTTATAAAAACGAAAATCTAAAACATGAACTTAAGAAAAAACAATTATAAACATCCATCCAGATCAACAAAAAAAATTTAAAAAAATGAAGGCAGCACCAATCGGGTGAACGCCCAAGGTGAATGAGGACGACAACGGGACCAGCCGATTAAAATCCCCATTCACCAAAGCTCAGAACTGGAACCAGAAAAAAAAAAAAAAAAAAAAAAAAAAAATGACGGCGACCTTAAGAAGGCTGGTTTCATCCCCAAACGTCATATCCATTTTGCCATCCAGCTTCTAAGGCCTCGGATCCCTTGGCCCGCTTGGACTGGGATCCTCCAACATTGCCAAAACATGTCATCTTAAAAGAACACAAAGGTGAGCCAGCCTATAACGGAAGGCAAAATCATCCCTCGCCGGATCAACTGAAGACCCTGGCCCCGAGATAGGGGCCCCTAAAGCCTCAGGGGCCAATTCTTCCCCAGAAGGCCGAACTAAATCGGGGGATCCCACACTCTACGGGCCCTGGTTAATGGGACACGGACAGTATCTTAGAAATACTTACTTCACTTGGGAGATCTAAACAATTCAGCGCCATAGAAATGGCCATGCGGAACCGTGCCGTAACAAGCCACCCTCCGGAGAAGGGGTAAAGGCCATAGGGACACCAGCTTGCGAAGCCGGGAAATGGACTGGGGCACTTGCATCACGGAAGCCTCGGAGGCAGATGGCTCAATGCACTCTAAGCTCCCTGCTTCGGGAGAAGAGAGTACTGGAGAATGGCAATCGGAACATAACTGATGGGCATTGATTACCTGGGCCATTTCATATTCATCACAAGACACATCCTCCGTATCGGAGGCATTCGTGTTGCGCATATCAGAATCCTCCATAATCTTCGGATTACAAAAATGACAAAACTAACTGGCACCCTTTAACACCCCCAATGGCTGGGGCACTCACCACCTCCTGTGAATCAGACAACCCACGAGCAAGACTTTTAGTCGCACATAGGCAGCATACAAAAGTGATAAACAACGTAACCGCACCAGTCACGAGGTGCACCGTGCCAGTCACGAAAAGGGCACGCAATCTGGAAAGATTGCGTCATTAAAAGAAGGCTGTTATGCTTTGTAAAGGCCGTGAGCCCAAGTATAGCTACACATTTGCAGATGGAACCATATAAAAAACATAATTTATGTAAGAACTTACCTGATAAATTCATTTCTTTCATATTAGCAAGAGTCCATGAGCTAGTGACGTATGGGATATACATTCCTACCAGGAGGGGCAAAGTTTCCCAAACCTCAAAATGCCTACAAATACACCCCTCACCACACCCACAAAATCAGTTTAACGAATAGCCAAGAAGTGGGGTGATAAGAAAAAAGTGCGAAAGCATAAAAAATAAGGAATTGGAATAATTGTGCTTTATACAAAAAAATCATAACCACCACAAAAAGGGTGGGCCTCATGGACTCTTGCTAATATGAAAGAAATGAATTTATCAGGTAAGTTCTTACATAAATTATGTTTTCTTTCATGTAATTAGCAAGAGTCCATGAGCTAGTGACGTATGGGATAATGACTACCCAAGATGTGGATCTTTCCACGCAAGAGTCACTAGAGAGGGAGGGATAAAATAAAGACAGCCAATTCCGCTGAAAAATAATCCACACCCAAAATAAAGTTTAAATTTTATAATCAAAAAAACTGAAAACATAAGCAGAAGATTCAAACTGAAACAGCTGCCTGAAGTACTTTTCAACCAAAAACAGCTTCAGAAGAAGAAAACACATCAAAATGGTAGAATTTAGTAAAAGTATGCAAAGAAGACCAAGTTGCTGCTTTGCAAATCTGATCAACAGAAGCTTCATTCCTAAACGCCCAGGAAGTAGAAACTGACCTAGTAGAATGAGCTGTAATCCTTTGAGGAGGAGTTTTACCCGACTCGACATAAGCATGATGAATTAAAGATTTCAACCAAGATGCCAAAGAAATGGCAGGGGCCTTCTGACCTTTCCTAGAACCGGAAAAGATAACAAATAGACTAGAAGTCTTTCGGAAATTCTTAGTAGCTTCAACATAATATTTCAAAGCTCTAACTACATCCAAAGAATGCAATGATTTCTCCTTAGAATTCTTAGGATTAGGACATAATGAAGGAACCACAATTTCTCTACCAATGTTGTTGGAATTCACAAACTTAGGTAAAAATTCAAAAGAAGTTCGCAACACCGCCTTATCCTGATGAAAAATCAGAAAAGGAGACTCACAAGAAAGAGCAGATAATTCAGAAACTCTTCTGGCAGAAGAGATGGCAAAAAGGAACAAAACTTTCCAAGAAAGTAATTTAATGTCCAATGAATGCATAGGTTCAAACGGAGGAGCTTGAAGAGCCCCCAGAACCAAATTCAAACTCCAAGGAGGAGAAATTGACTTAATGACAGGTTTTATACGAACCAAAGCTTGTACAAAACAATGAATATCAGGAAGATTAGCAATCTTTCTGTGAAAAAGAACAGAAAGAGCAGAGATTTGTCCTTTCAAGGAACTTGCAGACAAACCTTTCTCCAAACCATCCTGAAGAAACTGTAAAATTCTCGGAATTCTAAAAGAATGCCAGGAAAAATGATGAGAAAGACACCAAGAAATATAAGTCTTCCAGACTCTATAATATATCTCCCTAGATACAGATTTACGAGCCTGTAACATAGTATTAATCACAGAGTCAGAGAAACCTCTTTGACTAAGAATCAAGCGTTCAATCTCCATACCTTTAAATTTAAGGATTTGAGATCCTGATGGAAAAAAGGACCTTGCGACAGAAGGTCTGGTCTTAACAGAAGAGTCCACGGTTGGCAAGAGGCCATCCGGACAAGATCCGCATACCAAAACCTGTGAGGCCATGCTGGAGCTACCAGCAGAACAAACTAGCATTCCTTCAGAATCTTGGAGATCACTCTTGGAAGAAGAACTAGATGCGGAAAGATATAAGCAGGAGGATACTTCCAAGCAAGTGACAATGTATCCACTGCTTCCGCTTGAGGATCCCTGGATCTGGACAGATACCTGGGAAGTTTCTTGTTTAGATGAGAGGCCATCAGATCTATTTCTGGAAGTCCCCACATTTGAACAATCTGAAGAAATACCTCTGGGTGAAGAGACCATTCACCCGGATGCAACGTTTGGCGACTGAGATAATCCGCTTCCCAATTGTCTATACCTGGGATATGAACCGCAGAAACTAGACAGGAGCTGGATTCCGCCCAAACCAGAATTCGAGATACTTCTTTCATAGCTAGAGGACTGTGAGTCCCTCCTTGATGATTGATGTAAGCCACAGATGTGACATTGTCTGTCTGAAAACAAATGAACGATTCTCTCTTTAGAAGAGGCCAAGACTGAAGAGCTCTGAAAATTGCACGGAGTTCCAAAATATTGATCGGTAATCTCACCTCCTGAGATTCCCAAACCCCATGTGCCGTCAGAGACCCCCACACAGCTCCCCAACCTGTAAGACTTGCATCTGTTGAAATTACAGTCCAGGTCGGAAGAACAAAAGAAGCCCCCTGAACTAAACGATGGTGATCTGTCCACCATATCAGAGAGTGTCGTACAATCGGTTTTAAAGATATTAATTGAGATATCTTCGTGTAATCCCTGCACCATTGGTTCAGCATACAGAGCTGAAGAGGTCGCATGTGAAAACGAGCAAAGGGGATTGCGTCCGATGCAGCAGTCATAAGACCTAGAATTTCTATGCATAAGGCTACCGAAGGGAATGATTGTGACTGAAGGTTTCGACAAGCTGATATCAATTTTAGACGTCTTTTGTCTGTCAAAGATAGAGTCATGGACACTGAATCTATCTGGAAACCCAAAAAGGTTACCCTTGTCTGAGGAATCAATGAACTTTTTAGTAAATTGATCCTCCAACCATGATCTTGCAGAAACAACACAAGTCGATTCGTATGAGATTCTGCTAAATGTGAAGACTGAGCAAGTACCAAGATATCGTCCAAATAAGGAAATACCACAATACCCTGTTCTCTGATTACAGACAGAAGGGCACCGAGAACCTTTGTAAAAATTCTTGGAGCTGTTGCTAGGCCAAACGGCAGAGCCACAAACTGGTAATGCTTGTCTAGGAAAGAGAATCTCAGAAACTGATAGTGATCTGGATGAATCGGAATATGCAGATATGCATCCTGTAAATCTATTGTAGACATATAATGCCCTTGCTGAACAAAAGGCAGGATAGTCCTTACAGTTACCATTTTGAATGTTGGTATCCTTACATAACGATTCAATATTTTTAGATCCAGAACTGGTCTGAAGGAATTCTCCTTCTTTGGTACAATGAAGAGATTTGAATAAAACCCCAGACCCTGTTCCAGAACTGGAACTGGCATAATTACTCCAGCCAACTCTAGATCTGAAACACATTTCAGAAATGCTTGAGCCTTCGCTGGATTTACTGGGACACGGGAAAGAAAAAATCTCTTTGCAGGAGGTCTTATCTTGAAACCAATTCTGTACCCTTCTGAAACAATGTTCTGAATCCAAAGATTGTGAACGGAATTGATCCAAATTTCTTTGAAAAAACGTAATCTGCCCCCTACCAGCTGAGCTGGAATGAGGGCCGCACCTTCATGTGGACTTAGGAGCTGGCTTTGATTTTCTAAAAGGCTTGGATTTATTCCAGACTGGAGATGGTTTCCAAACTGATACCGCTCCTGAGGATGAAGGATCAGGCTTTTGTTCCTTGTTGTGACGAAAGGAACGAAAACTATTATTTGACCTGAATTTACCTTTAGACTTTTTATCCTGAGGTAAAAAAGTTCCTTTCCCTCCAGTAACAGTTGAGATAATAGAATCCAACTGAGAACCAAATAATTTATTACCCTGGAAAGAAAGGGAAAGCAAAGTAGACTTTGAAGACATATCAGCATTCCAAGTTTTAAGCCATAAAGCTCTTCTAGCTAAAATAGCTAGAGACATATACCTGACATCAACTCTAATGATATCAAAGATGGCATCACAAATAAAATTATTAGCATGTTGAAGCAGAATAATAATGCTATGAGAATTATGATCTGTAACTTGTTGCGCTAAAGCTTCCAACCAAAAAGTTGAAGCTGCAGCAACATCCGCTAAAGATATAGCAGGTCTAAGAAGATTACCTGAACACAAATAAGCTTTTCTTAGAAAGGATTCAATTTTCCTATCTAAAGGATCCTTAAAGGAAGTACCATCTGCCGTAGGAATAGTAGTACGCTTAGCAAGAGTAGAGACAGCCCCATCAACCTTAGGGATTTTGTCTCAAAACTCTAATCTGTCAGATGGCACAGGATATAATTGCTTAAAACGTTTAGAAGGAGTAAATGAATTACCCAAATTATTCCATTCCCTGGAAATTACTTCAGAAATAGCACCAGGAACAGGGAAAACTTCTGGAATAACTACAGGAGATTTAAAAACCTTATCTAAACGTTTAGATTTAGTATCAAGAGGACCAGAATCCTCAATTTCTAATGCAATTAGGACTTCTTTAAGTAAAGAACGAATAAATTCCATTTTAAATAAATATGAAGATTTATCAGCATCAACCTCTGAGACAGAATCCTCTGAACCAGAAGAACCACTATCAGAATCAGAATGATGATGTTTATTTAAAAATTCATCTGAACAATGAGAAGTTTTAAAAGACTTTTTATGTTTACTAGAAGGAGGAATAACAGACATAGCCTTCATAATGGATTTAGAAACAAAATCTCTTATGTTATCAGGAACACTCTGAGTATTAGATGTTGACGGAACAGCAACAGGTAATGGAACTTTACTAAAGGAAATATTATCTGCATTAATAAGTTTGTCATGACATTCAATACAAACAACAGCTGGAGGAACAGCCACCAAAAGTATACAGCAGATACACTTAGCTTTGGCAGCTCCAGCACCAGGCAGCGATTTTCCAGAAGTATCTTCTGACTCAGTTGCAACGTGGGACATCTTGCAATATGTAATAGAAAAAACATATAAAGCAAAATTAATCAAATTCCTTAAATGACAGTTTCAGGAATGGGAAAAAATGCCAGTGAACAAGCTTCTAGCAACCAGAAGCAATAAATAATGAGACTTAAATAATGTGGAGACAAAAGCGACATTTTTTTAGCGCCAAATAAGACGCCCACATTATTTGGCGCCTAAATGCTTTTGGCGCCAAAAATGACGCCACATCCGGAACGCCGACACTTTTGGCGCAAAAGAACGTCAAAAATGACGCAACTTCCGGCGACACGTATGACGCCGGAAACAGAAAACATTTTTGCGCCAAAAAAGTCAGCGCCAAGAATGACGCAATAAAATGAAGCATTTTCAGCCCCCGCGAGCCTAACAGCCCACAGGGAAAAAGTCAAATTTTAAGGTAAGAAAAAAATGATTCAAATGCATTATCCCAAACATGAAACTGACTGTCTGAAAATAAGGAATGTTGAACATCCTGAGTCAAGGCAAATAAATGTTTGAATACATATATTTAGAACTTTATAATAAAGTGCCCAACCATAGCTTAGAGTGTCACAGAAAAGACTTACTTACCCCAGGACACTCATCTACATGTTGTAGAAAGCCAAACCAGTACTGAAACGAAAATCAGTAGAGGTAATGGTATATATAAATATATATAAGAGTATATCGTCGATCTGAAAAGGGAGGTAAGAGATGAATCTCTACGACCGATAACAGAGAACCTATGAAATAGACCCCGTAGAAGGAGATCATTGAATTCAAATAGGCAATACTCTCCTCACATCCCTCTGACATTCACTGCACGCTGAGAGGAAAACCGGGCTCCAACCTGCTGCGGAGCGCATATCAACGTAGAATCTAGCACAAACTTACTTCACCACCTCCATAGGAGGCAAAGTTTGTAAAAACTGATTTGTGGGTGTGGTGATGGGTGTATTTGTAGGCATTTTGAGGTTTGGGAAACTTTGCCCCTCCTGGTAGGAATGTATATCCCATACGTCACTAGCTCATGGACTCTTGCTAATTACATGAAAGAAAACATAATTAAAAGTCCCCACTGTTCAATAGCCCCCCCCCCCAACCCAGGAGATATTAACCCATGATTACTTATTAAGATAAAAGGAGTCCCACTGGGACCCTACTCTGTTTCGTTTACATTACATTCACATATCGAAATAAAATGAAACTATTTTACCGGACTCTACGCCGTGGAACAGGAACACAGCCCTTCAAGTGTGACAGATAATAGCCTCGCTTCTGAAATGGACTTGAGTGAAGAAAGGTAGGCAGCTGTTAATGAGATTTGGGATAGGTTTGCAGGAAAACTCTCCTTGCATCTCCGGATTCTAACTTTCATTCATGCTCTCACTGAGAGGCTGAGAGGATTACTTAAAACTCCAGTCCCATTGCGAAGAGTACTACCCTCCATGAGAGACTCTCTCAAACTTCTGACACTTCTCTGCCAACCTCCTGTGATGAAAGGCAAAGAATGACTGGGGGATGAGGGAAGTGGGGGGAGGTATTTAAGCCTTTGGCTGGGGTGTCTTTGCCTGCTACTGGTGGCCAGGTTCTGTATTTCCCAAAAGTAATGAATGCAGCTGTGGATTCTTCCCTTTTAAGAAGAAAAAGCAAAATAGCTGAACTTTTGAGCCAATTAGAATAAGGGCATCACTTACCTCCAATTACAGACAATAACAGTTTCTACATGTACGTAATCTGGATACAGATATCCAAACACAAGTCGTTCTCTCTACATATATACAAATTCAGCAGATATCTATATAAAAATATAAAATATATTTTTCAAAATAAAACATTTAATTAAACACGATAGTTACTCAATACCTGGCTATTTCTTCTTTGAGCAGCCTGTATTCAATCTTCTTATCATCCGGTAGCGCCTCTGGGGTCCTCATAGGATCATTCTCTTTTTCAGAATTAGGTCCTTTCGGTTTCGATGCCTTAATAAAAAAAAAAACAAATGCAAACTTAACATACAAAACTCAATTTGTACTGTCATAGAAAAAAACAATAGAATAGAGAACAAAACAAAAATGGATGCACTGCAAGCTTGTATAACCAAAGGAGAAAATACTATCGCTTGGGAGCCACACAGAGCACTGACCCAATCAGAAGTAGTAGTCCCTATACTATGACGACTTAGATTATAAATTGCAAATAGCCTCTTGCACCCCATCCTATATCAAGCAGCAGTAACGGTAAAAGAGTTATTTTAAAATGAATATTGTTTTGGCCACTTTGAAATTGCTGCCAAGTCTCGCCCACTGATTACATCACAATCTGGGCTGCATGTGGCATCTAATCACAAAAGGCTCACTAGTTGGATTCAACAGACGGTCAATGCTATTCAATAGAGTGCCTAGATGCAGCCAAGATCATCAGTGGGCGGAGCTTGGCAGCCTTTTCAAAGTGGCCAGAAACAAAATCTATTTTAACCCCTTGAGTGCTAACGACGGCTCTGAGCAAAGAAAAAACAGAATTTATGTTTACCTGATAAATTACTTTCTCCAACGGTGTGTCCGGTCCACGGCGTCATCCTTACTTGTGGGATATTCTCTTCCCCAACAGGAAATGGCAAAGAGCCCAGCAAAGCTGGTCACATGATCCCTCCTAGGCTCCGCCTACCCCAGTCATTCGACCGACGTTAAGGAGGAATATTTGCATAGGAGAAACCATATGATACCGTGGTGACTGTAGTTAAAGAAAATAAAATATCAGACCTGATTAAAAAACCAGGGCGGGCCGTGGACCGGACACACCGTTGGAGAAAGTAATTTATCAGGTAAACATAAATTCTGTTTTCTCCAACATAGGTGTGTCCGGTCCACGGCGTCATCCTTACTTGTGGGAACCAATACCAAAGCTTTAGGACACGGATGAAGGGAGGGAGCAAATCAGGTCACCTAAATGGAAGGCACCACGGCTTGCAAAACCTTTCTCCCAAAAATAGCCTCAGAAGAAGCAAAAGTATCAAACTTGTAAAATTTGGTAAAAGTGTGCAGTGAAGACCAAGTCGCTGCCCTACATATCTGATCAACAGAAGCCTCGTTCTTGAAGGCCCATGTGGAAGCCACAGCCCTAGTGGAATGAGCTGTGATTCTTTCGGGAGGCTGCCGTCCAGCAGTCTCGTAAGCCAATCTGATGATGCTTTTAATCCAAAAAGAGAGAGAGGTAGAAGTTGCTTTTTGACCTCTCCTTTTACCGGAATAAACAACAAACAAGGAAGATGTTTGTCTAAAATCCTTTGTAGCATCTAAATAGAATTTTAGAGCGCGAACAACATCCAAATTGTGCAACAAACGTTCCTTCTTCGAAACTGGTTTCGGACACAGAGAAGGTACGATAATCTCCTGGTTAATGTTTTTGTTAGAAACAACTTTTGGAAGAAAACCAGGTTTAGTACGTAAAACCACCTTATCTGCATGGAACACCAGATAAGGAGGAGAACACTGCAGAGCAGATAATTCTGAAACTCTTCGAGCAGAAGAAATTGCAACCAAAAACAAAACTTTCCAAGATAATAACTTAATATCAACGGAATGTAAGGGTTCAAACGGAACCCCCTGAAGAACTGAAAGAACTAAGTTGAGACTCCAAGGAGGAGTCAAAGGTTTGTAAACAGGCTTGATTCTGACCAGAGCCTGCACAAAGGCTTGAACATCTGGCACAGCTGCCAGCTTTTTGTGAAGTAACACAGACAAGGCAGAAATCTGTCCCTTCAGGGAACTTGCAGATAATCCTTTTTCCAATCCTTCTTGAAGGAAGGATAGAATCTTAGGAATCTTAACCTTGTCCCAAGGGAATCCTTTAGATTCACACCAACAGATATATTTTTTCCAAATTTTGTGGTAAATCTTTCTAGTTACAGGCTTTCTGGCCTGAACAAGAGTATCGATAACAGAATCTGAGAACCCTCGCTTCGATAAGATCAAGCGTTCAATCTCCAAGCAGTCAGCTGGAGTGAGACCAGATTCGGATGTTCGAACGGACCCTGAACAAGAAGGTCTCGTCTCAAAGGTAGCTTCCATGGTGGAGCCGATGACATATTCACCAGATCTGCATACCAAGTCCTGCGTGGCCACGCAGGAGCTATCAAGATCACCGACGCCCTCTCCTGATTGATCCTGGCTACCAGCCTGGGGATGAGAGGAAACGGCGGGAACACATAAGCTAGTTTGAAGGTCCAAGGCGCTACTAGTGCATCCACTAGAGCCGCCTTGGGATCCCTGGATCTGGACCCGTAGCAAGGAACTTTGAAGTTCTGACGAGAGGCCATCAGATCCATGTCTGGAATGCCCCACAGTTGAGTGACTTGGGCAAAGATTTCCGGATGGAGTTCCCACTCCCCCGGATGCAATGTCTGACGACTCAGAAAATCCGCCTCCCAATTTTCCACTCCTGGGATGTGGATAGCAGACAGGTGGCAGGAGTGAGACTCCGCCCATAGAATGATTTTGGTCACTTCTTCCATCGCTAGGGAACTCCTTGTTCCCCCCTGATGGTTGATGTACGCAACAGTTGTCATGTTGTCTGATTGAAACCGTATGAACTTGGCCCTCGCTAGCTGAGGCCAAGCTTTGAGAGCATTGAATATCGCTCTCAGTTCCAGAATATTTATCGGTAGAAGAGATTCTTCCCGAGACCAAAGACCCTGAGCTTTCAGGGATCCCCAGACCGCGCCCCAGCCCATCAGACTGCGTCGGTCGTGACAATGACCCACTCTGGTCTGCGGAAGGTCATCCCTTGTGACAGGTTGTCCAGGGACAGCCACCAACGGAGTGAGTCTCTGGTCCTCTGATTTACTTGTATCTTCGGAGACAAGTCTGTATAGTCCCCATTCCACTGACTGAGCATGCACAGTTGTAATGGTCTTAGATGAATGCGCGCAAAAGGAACTATGTCCATTGCCGCTACCATCAAACCTATCACTTCCATGCACTGCGCTATGGAAGGAAGAGGAACGGAATGAAGTATCCGACAAGAGTCTAGAAGTTTTGTTTTTCTGGCTTCTGTCAGAAAAATCCTCATTTCTAAGGAGTCTATTATTGTTCCCAAGAAGGGAACCCTTGTTGACGGAGATAGAGAACTCTTTTCCACGTTCACTTTCCATCCGTGAGATCTTAGAAAGGCCAGGACAATGTCCGTGTGAGCCTTTGCTTGAGGAAGGGACGACGCTTGAATCAGAATGTCGTCCAAGTAAGGTACTACGGCAATGCCCCTTGGTCTTAGCACAGCTAGAAGGGACCCTAGTACCTTTGTGAAAATCCTTGGAGCAGTGGCTAATCCGAAAGGAAGCGCCACGAAACTGGTAATGCTTGTCCAGGAATGCGAACCTTAGGAACCGATGATGTTCCTTGTGGATAGGAATATGTAGATACGCATCCTTTAAATCCACCGTGGTCATGAATTGACCTTCCTGGATGGAAGGAAGAATTGTTCGAATGGTTTCCATCTTGAACGATGGAACCTTGAGAAACTTGTTTAAGATCTTGAGATCTAAGATTGGTCTGAACGTTCCCTCTTTTTTGGGAACTATGAACAGATTGGAGTAGAACCCCATCCCTTGTTCTCCTAATGGAACAGGATGAATCACTCCCATTTTTAACAGGTCTTCTACACAATGTAAGAATGCCTGTCTTTTTATGTGGTCTGAAGACAACTGAGACCTGTGGAACCTCCCCCTTGGGGGAAGCCCCTTGAACTCCAGAAAATAACCTTGGGAGACTATTTCTAGCGCCCAAGGATCCAGAACATCTCTTGCCCAAGCCTGAGCGAAGAGAGAGAGTCTGCCCCCCACCAGATCCGGTCCCGGATCGGGGGCCAACATTTCATGCTGTCTTGGTAGCAGTGGCAGGTTTCTTGGCCTGCTTTCCCTTGTTCCAGCCTTGCATTGGTCTCCAAGCTGGCTTGGCTTGAGAAGTATTACCCTCTTGCTTAGAGGACGTAGCACTTTGGGCTGGTCAGTTTCTACGAAAGGGACGAAAATTAGGTTTATTTTTGGCCTTGAAAGGCCGATCCTGAGGAAGGGCGTGGCCCTTACCCCCAGTGATATCAGAGATAATCTCTTTCAAGTCAGGGCCAAACAGCGTTTTCCCCTTGAAAGGAATGTTAAGTAGCTTGTTCTTGGAAGACGCATCAGCTGACCAAGATTTCAACCAAAGCGCTCTGCGCGCCACAATAGCAAACCCAGAATTCTTAGCCGCTAACCTAGCCAATTGCAAAGTGGCGTCTAAGGTGAAAGAATTAGCCAATTTGAGAGCATTGATTCTGTCCATGATCTCCTCATAAGGAGGAGAATCACTATCGACCGCCTTTACCAGCTCATCGAACCAGAAACACGCGGCTGTAGCGACAGGGACAATGCATGAAATTGGTTGTAGAAGGTAACCCTGCTGAACAAACATCTTTTTAAGTAAACCTAATTTTTTATCCATAGGATCTTTGAAAGCACAACTATCTTCTATGGGTATAGTGGTGCGTTTGTTTAAGGTGGAAACCGCTCCCTCGACCTTGGGGACTGTCTGCCATAAGTCCTTTCTGGGGTCGACCATAGGAAACAATTTTTTAAATATGGGGGGAGGGACGAAAGGAATACCGGGCCTTTCCCATTCTTTATTTACAATGTCCGCCACCCGCTTGGGTATAGGAAAAGCTTCTGGGAGCCCCGGGACCTCTAGGAACTTGTCCATTTTACATAGTTTCTCTGGGATGACCAACTTGTCACAATCATCCAGAGTGGATAATACCTCCTTAAGCAGAATGCGGAGATGTTCCAACTTAAATTTAAACGAAATCACATCAGGTTCAGCTTGTTGAGAAATGTTCCCTGAATCAGTAATTTCTCCCTCAGACAAAACCTCCCTGGCCCCATCAGACTGGTTTAGGGGCCCTTCAGAACCATTATTAACAGCGTCGTCATGCTCTTCAGTATCTATAACAGAGCAGTCGCGCTTACGCTGATAAGTGTTCATTTTGGCTAAAATGTTTTTGACAGAATTATCCATTACAGCCGTTAATTGTTGCATAGTAAGGAGTATTGGCGCGCTAGATGTACTAGGGGCCTCCTGAGTGGGCAAGACTCGTGTAGACGAAGGAGGGAATGATGCAGTACCATGCTTACTCCCCTCACTTGAGGAATCATCTTGGGCATCATTGTCATTGTCACATAAATCACATTTATTTAAATGAGAAGGAACTCTGGCTTCCCCACATTCAGAACACAGTCTATCTGGTAGTTCAGACATGTTAAACAGGCATAAACTTGATAACAAAGTACAAAAAAACGTTTTAAAATAAAACCGTTACTGTCACTTTAAATTTTAAACTGAACACACTTTATTACTGCAATTGCGAAAAAATATTAAGGAATTGTTCAAAATTCACCAAAATTTCACCACAGTGTCTTAAAGCCTTAAAAGTATTGCACACCAAATTTGGAAGCTTTAACCCTTAAAATAACGGAACCGGAGCCGTTTTTAACTTTAACCCCTTTACAGTCCCTGGTATCTGCTTTGCTGAGACCCAACCAAGCCCAAAGGGGAATACGATACCAAATGACGCCTTCAGAAAGTCTTTTCTAAGTATCAGAGCTCCTCACACATGCGACTGCATGTCATGCCTCTCAAAAACAAGTGCGCAACACCGGCGCGAAAATGAGGCTCTGCCTATGATTTGGGAAAGCCCCTAAAGAATAAGGTGTCTAAAACAGTGCCTGCCGATATAATCTTATCAAAATACCCAGATTAAATGATTCCTCAAGGCTAAATATGTGTTAATAATGAATCGATTTAGCCCAGAAAAAGTCTACAGTCTTAATAAGCCCTTGTGAAGCCCTTATTTACTATCTTAATAAACATGGCTTACCGGATCCCATAGGGAAAATGACAGCTTCCAGCATTACATCGTCTTGTTAGAATGTGTCATACCTCAAGCAGCAAGAGACTGCTCACTGTTCCCCCAACTGAAGTTAATTGCTCTCAACAGTCCTGTGTGCAACAGCCATGGATTTTAGTAACGGTTGCTAAAATCATTTTCCTCATACAAACAGAAATCTTCAACTCTTTTCTGTTTCTGAGTAAATAGTACATACCAGCACTATTTTAAAATAACAAACTCTTGATTGAATAATAAAAACTACAGTTAAACACTAAAAAACTCTAAGCCATCTCCGTGGAGATGTTGCCTGTACAACGGCAAAGAGAATGACTGGGGTAGGCGGAGCCTAGGAGGGATCATGTGACCAGCTTTGCTGGGCTCTTTGCCATTTCCTGTTGGGGAAGAGAATATCCCACAAGTAAGGATGACGCCGTGGACCGGACACACCTATGTTGGAGAAAAAACTCTTTAGGGGCTCAAATAAAAATCAAAACTGCCTAAAGACCCCCAAATTATATTTTCTAAAAATGAACTAGTATATCTTTATAAAAAAAAATAAAAAAAAATTGGTTTATGTATTCTAGCTAAATGATCACTAGTGTAAATGCAGTGATCACTTAGCTATAACATGTCACATTCCCTTTTCCAATATGGCTCCTGATATTATATTTGTAATCACAAGATCAGCTATATCATGTGGTTACAAATTACCAATAGTTGAGGGATGCTTTTTATGAAAAACTAATATTTTATTATTAGTGCTGAGGAAGCAGCCGAGATTCTTATGAACTTAGACGCTGATTCCTTCTCTGATGACACATCTGCTGCAGAAGATTCTGATAGCAACTTTTTCCCTGGGCTGTCATCATATAGTGACAGTTCAAGTAAGACAGATTAACCAACTGAGCCACGGCATGGCCGCAGACAGTTCAGAGCTGTCAGTTCCCGTGGCAGAGGGATGGCAACAACATCTGCAGTGGCCCCAAAGCATACTGTTGAAGTCATGGGCATGGGGGATGTTGCAACAACATACGCAGTGGCCGCACAGCATACTGTGGGAGTCATGGGCAGGCCTGTTCCAAGCTACAACTGGACCTCCCCTAATATGGTTCAGCCAGTGTTGCCTCCATTTACTGGCAATTCTGGCCTCTTGGTGGGCACTGCAAATTTTGAACCCATCAACTACTTTCAGTTGTTTGTGGATGATGAGTTCTTAGAATTTATTGTTCTGCAGACAAATCTGTATGCTGAGCAATTTTTTCAAAATACTGGTGCAGAATTGAGCCGCCATGCCAGAGCACATCGATGGACTACGACCAATTTGCAAGAGAGGAGGAAATTCTGGGGCCTCACTCTGCTAATGGGGATTGTGCAAAAGCCAAGCATAGCCTCATTTTGGTCAAAGCAGTCTACTCAGATGACCCATATCTTCACTGCTACAATGAGCAGAGACAGATATATGTTACTGCTCAAGTTTTTGCATTATAATAATAATGCAAATGCTCTGCCACGGGACAACCTAGAACATGACCGATTGTTTAACCATTTAGTGGCAAGATTTCAAGAGTGCTATACTCCAGGCCAGAACATATCGGTCGATGAATCCTTGATCTTATATAAAAGGGACTTTTGTTTTTAAACAATACATTCTTTCTAAGAGAGCTCGCTATGGGATCAAGCCGTATAAGCTGTGCAAGAGCTCTAGTGGATACACCTATCATTTTAGGGTATACACTGGCAAGGATTCAGTTCCAGCACCCCCTTGATGTACCTCCTCCCTTGCTGCCAGTGAAAAAAATAACGTGAGACTTACTCCACCCAATATTTAATAAAATTACCATGTATATGTGGATAACTTTTACACTGATGTGTCATTATTTAAATTGCTATATAGCAAGGGCACTGTTGCATGCGGGACAATCCGTGCCAATCGCAAAGGCTTTCCGACTCACATGTTCAGAAAGCAAGAGAGAGGAGAGACCACAGCTGCTAGCTGTGAAATTCAGACAAGAAGGATGTGCATCTTCTTACAACTATACATGATGAGAGCACATCTACCGTTTATGTCAGGGGGCAGAACACGTCAACTATAAAAGCCATATGTGTCCAGGATTACAATCAGCATACGGGTGGGGTAGATCAGACTGACCAGATGCTTGAACCATACTCTGCTTCTTGCAATTGTCAATGCTTAATGCATTTGTCCTGTATCAAGCTACCCAAGGAAGAGGGCTACGTTTCCTGAAATTTCAGGAATCTGTTATTAACAGCCTTCTCTCATCAGGGGATATTCCAGTAACTGGGCCAAGTGAGGAGAATGCACTTTGCTGCATATATACCAGCTACTGAGAAGAAGAAAAAAAAAAAAAAAGAAAAAAAACCCTTTCCCTAGAAGAAGGTGTAGAGTGTGCAGTCAGCTTGGACGTCGTAAAGACACCTGTTACTACTGTCCAGACTGCCCCTCTAAACAATGGCTATGCATGCAAGAATGCTTACGTATTTATAATATTATGGAAACAAACTAGCTTCATACCCTCACAACCCCAGGAGGCTCTGAAATGCAGATACATGTCCCTGGTTGAGGCTTACGCCTGACCAGCCCAGTGCCCTGGTTGAGGCTTACGCCTGACCAGCACAGAGCCCTGGTTGAGGCTTACGCCTGACCAGCACAGTGATTGAGTTGCCCCTAGCAAAAAGTACGTATGAAGGGAGATATGAAAGGTGTGTGTGACTGGCCAGTGGTAGGGGTTGTGTTTCTGTGAATGAATAAAGATACAAAAGGTGTGTGTATGGTCAGTAGTAGGGATGAAAGTCTTGATGTATGTAGGGGTGGGTGCTTCTGTGAGTGAATCCGACATGAAAGGTGTGTGAATGGTCAGTAGCTAGGGTTGAAGCCTTGACGTGGCGTTACTGCTTACATAGGTATCCATGTGCTAATTCAACCAGTGTGAGTGCCTGTAATGCTTGTGTGGGTAATGCAAAAGAGTGTTATATTTTTAAACATAAAATAAAATCGTTTAGAATTAGGTTAGTCAATTAATGAAGTAGATAAAACTGTTTAATTGCATATATAACCCCTATACGTTTAAAATGTTTCAAGGTAGCCATGTCTGCAGTTTAACAGCTGTGGCCACCTGGGAATTAGAGATACAGTATACAAAGGTAGACAGCAGTTTTGGAAATGTATTGCTACCAAGATATAAATGAACATGTCACTTTGCTTAGAAAAAAATTATTTTCTAAGCAAAACACCATATTTCATGAATATTTGCGCACTCCATTTTTGTGCTAGAAGTACATATAGCCCCTCATTTGATGCGTCAGGGGTGTACTTTCTACAAATGTGTCTGTAATGTACCCTAATTTAACTTCCCAGGTGGCAAGAGCGGTTTAAGTGCAGGTATGGCAACCTTGAAAATCTAATTTAAAATAGTCATAAAACATTTTGGGGGGGATGTGTGCAGTTTAACAGCTGTAGCCACCTGGGAATTTAAGATACAGTATGCAAGGTGCACAGTTTTGGATAGTACACCCCTTGGCGCATCAAATGAGGGGCTGCATGTATTGCTAGCACAAATTTGGAGTGTGTAAGATATAAATGAACATGTCGCTTTGTTTGTTTATTTTTTTACAAGTGTGATATTCGCTTATTTGTTGCACACTTCAGATATGTGATACAAATAAGACCTCATTTGATGCAGCTGGGGTGTAGTTTCTAAAAATATATAGATTTCTTGTCCTATCTTAACTTCCCAGGAAGCTAGAGCCGTTTAATTGCTGGCAACAATACATTAAATTTAAAGATGCTTTTTGTTAAGATCTATCAAATTGACACGTCGGCAATAAAAAAGTAGAAAAACACAGTGAAAGGTTCTCAATTTTGGCTTATTTTAGACCGGTTACCTACTGCAAATATTTAGCAACACAGGTTTTGATGATAGAGTTTAGAAAAATAAAATATTTTTTTTGATTGTGGAGTACAAAAATCCAATTTTTCATATTTTACGCTTTATTTTTAAAACCTGTTGAGATATACACATATAATAATGGTATATTTGGAATCTGCTAGGTCTGCTGAAAAAAACAATATATGGTTTGTATAGTTTATTCACACAAACTTTACTTCTAAAAGTGTTTAAACGTGAACTGCAACAAAAAGCTCAAAACTAGCTTAGCAACCAAATGGTTAAAATAATATTTTTACTGTTTCTGCTGCATGGTATATAAAGGGGTGCAGGAGGCTATTTGCAGCTCAATCCAAGATAAGACTTTAGGATGACTAAGGGGTAGACTGTCTCTAAGTTTCTTCCTATAACATTTCTAAAAGTACCTGCTGAACATGTTTTATTAACCCCTTCGCTAGCGTGACTTTCAGAAAAGAACTTGCCCAAAATAGCAGATAATTTTTAGCATTTTTGCTTTCACACCATTCAAAACAGAAATAGAGCCTTCATTTGTATCTTTATTTACATGTCAAAACTATAGATTTTACTTTAAGTAGGCAACCCAAGGTATTGATTTAGGCCCATATTTTATGCCACCGTTTCACCAGCAAATGTGATGATTAAAAAAAAAAAGTTTAACTTTTTCACAAACCGAGTTTCTCACTGAAATTATTTACATACCACTTGTGCAATAATAGCACAAAAGATTGTAAAAGCTTCTCTGGGATCCCCTTTGTTTAGAAATAGACATACATGGCTTTGCCATTGCTTTTTGGTAATTAGAATTGCAGCTGCGAGACACACTTCTATTACCACCGGCAGTGAATGGATTAATCAGGTAGCTTGTAAGGTTAATTTTAGCTTTAGTGTAGAGATTACCCTCCCACCCGCTGATCCCTCCCAAACAGCTCTCTTTCCTCCCTCGCCCCCCACTAATCACCACCATTTTAGGAACTGGCAGAAAGGCTGCAGCTCAGGTTTTTTGTTTTTAAATATATATTTTTTCCTGCAATTTAGTAATCCTTTTCAACCCTCCCACCTCTCTGATCACCCAAAATAGCTCTCTATCTATCCCACTACTTGCAGCCAATCTTCAATCTTTTCTACAATCGGTGCTCTAGGTAGAACAAAAGTGCAAATTAGAGAAAAGATTAGACCATTAGCTCAAAAAAAAAATGTGTGCGGACAGAATGCAGGGTATTTGAATTTCAGCACTAAATTAAAAAAAGTTATAGGACATCTTCATTAAAACTGATTAATTAAACTCCAACTTAAAGGGATACTGAACCCATTTTTTTTTCTTTCATGATTCAGACAGAGCATGCAATTTTAAGCAACTTTCTAATTTACTTATTATCATTTTTCTTTGTTCTTTTGCTATCTTTATTTGAAAAAGAAGGCAGTTTGTTCAACATAAATGGGCCGGCATCTAAACTTACATTCTTGCTTTTCAAATAAACATACCAAGAGAATGAAGAAAACTTAATAGGAGCAAATTAGAAAATTGCATGCTCTATCTGAATTATGAAAGAAAAACAAAACAAAATTTATGCTTACCTGATACATTTCATTCTCTTGTGGTGTATCCAGTCCACGGGTTCATCCATTACTTGTGGGATATTCTCCTTCCCAACAGGAAGCTGCAAGAGGACACCCACAGCAGAGCTGTCTATATAGCTCCTTCCCTAGCCCCCACCTCCAGTCATTCGACCGAAGACAAGTAAGAAAACATAATTTATGCTTACCTGATAAATTTATTTCTCATGTAGTGTATCCAGTCCACGGATCATCCATTATTTGTGGGATATTCTCCTTCCCAACAGGAAGTTGCAAGAGGATCACCCACAGCACAGCTGCTATATAGCTCCTCCCCTAACTGTCATATCCAGTCATTCGACCCGAAAACAAACAGAGAAAGGAGAAACCATAGGGTGCAGTGGTGACTGTAGTTTAATTAAAATTTAGACCTGCCTTAAATTTATCAGGTAAGCATAAATTATGTTTTCTCTTGTTAAGTGTATCCAGTCCACGGATCATCCATTACATGTGGGATACCAATACCAAAGCTAAAGTACACGGATGATGGGAGGGACAAGGCAGGATTAAGCGGAAGGAACCACTGCCTGAAGAACCTTTCTCCCAAACACAGCCTCCGAAGAAGCAAAAGTATCAAATTTTGAAAATTTTGAAAAAGTGTGAAGCGAAGACCAAGTCGCAGCCTTGCAAATCTGTTCAACAAAGGCCTCATTTTTGAAGGCCCAGGTGGAAGCCACAGCTCTAGTAGAATGAGCTGTAATCCTTTCAGGGGGCTGCTGTCCAGCAGTCTCATAGGCTAGGCGTATTACGCTCCGAAGCCAAAAGGAAAGAGGTTGCCCAAGCTTTTTGACCTCTCCTCTGTCCAGAGTAAACGACAAACAGGGAAGATGTTTGACGAAAATCCTTAGTAGCTTGTAAGTAAAACTTCAAGGCACGGACTACATCCAGATTATGTAAAAGACGTTCCTTCTTTGAAGAAGGATTAGGGCACAACGATGGAACAACAATCTCTTGATTGACATTCTTGTTAGAAACCACCTTAGGTAAAAACACAGGTTTGGTACGCAGGACTACCTTATCTGCATGAAAAATCAGATAAGGAGAATCACATTGTAAGGCAGATAGCTCAGAGACTCTCCGAGCCGAGGAAATAGCCATGAAAAACAGAACTTTCCCAGATAAAAGTTTAATATTAATGGAATGAAGGGGTTCAAACGGAACTCCTTCAAGAACCTTAAGAACCAAGTTTAAGCTCCACGGGGGAGCAACAGGTTTAAACACAGGCTTTATTCTAACCAAAGCCTGGCAAAATGCCTGGACGTCTGGAACCTCTGCCAGACGCTTGTGCAAAAGAATAGACAGAGCAGAAATCTGTCCCTTTAAGGAACTAGCTGATAATCCTTTGTCCAAGCCCTCTTGGAGAAAAGACAATATTCTAGGAATCCTAACCTTACTCCATGAGTAATTCTTGGATTCACACCAATAAAGATATTTACTCCATATCTTGTGGTAGATTTTCCTGGTAACAGGCTTTCGTGCCTGTATTAAAGTATCAATGACTGACTCGGAGAAGCCACGCTTTGATAGAATCAAGCGTTCAATCTCCATGCAGTCAGTCTCAGAGAAATTAGATTTAGATGATTGAAAGGACCTTGTATCAGAAGGTCCTGTCTTAGAGGCAGAGTCCATGGTGGAAAGGATGACATGTCCACTAGGTCTGCATACCAAGTCCTGCGTGGCCACGCAGGTGCTATCAGAATCACTGATGCTCTCTCCTGTTTGATTTTGGCAATCAGTCGAGGGAGCAGAGGAAACGGTGGAAACACATAAGCCAGGTTGAAGAACCAAGTCACTGCTAGAGCATCTATCAGCGTCGCTTCTGGGTCCCTGGACCTGGATCCGTAACAAGGAAGCTTGGCGTTCTGACGAGACGCCATGAGATCCAACTCTGGTTCGCCCCAACAATGAATCAACTGAGCAAACACCTCCGGATGGAGTTCCCACTCCCCCGGATGGAAAGTCTGACGACTTAGAAAATCCGCCTCCCAGTTCTCCACGCCTGGGATATGGATTGCTGACAGGTGGCAAGAGTGGTACTCTGCCCAGCGAATTATTTTTGAGACTTCTAACATCGCTAGGGAACTCCTGGTTCCCCCTTGATGGTTGATGTAAGCCACAGTCGTGATGTTGTCCGACTGAAATCTGATGAACCTCAGTGTTGCTAACTGAGGCCAAGCCAGAAGAGCATTGAATATCGCTCTTAACTCCAGAATATTTATTGGAAGGACTTTCTCCTCCTGAGTCCACGATCCCTGTTCCTTCAGGGAATTCCAGACTGCACCCCAACCTAGAAGGCTGGCATCTGTTGTTACAATTGTCCAATCTGGCCTGCGAAAGGTCATACCCTTGGACAGGTGTACCCAAGACAACCACCAGAAGAAGAGAATCTCTGGTCTCTTGATCCAGATTTAGCAGAGGGGACAAATCTGTGTAATCCCCATTCCACTGAGTCAGCATGCATAATTGCAGCGGTCTGAGATGAAGGCGCGCAAATGGCACTATGTCCATTGCCGCTACCATTAAGCCGATTACCTCCATACACTGAGCTACCGAAAGGCGCGGAATGGAGTGAAGAACACGGCAAGCATTTAGAAGTTTTGATAACCTGGACTCCGTCAGGTAAATTTTCATTTCTAAAGAATCTATAAGAGTCCCTAAGGAGGAGACTCTTGTGAGTGGGGATAGAGAACTCTTTTCCACGTTCACTTTCCACCCGTGCGACCTCAGAAATGCCAGAACTATCTCTGTATGAGACTTGGCAACTTGAAAGCTTGACGCCTGTATCAGGATGTCGTCTAGATACGGAGCCACCGCTATGCCTCGCGGTCTTAGAACCGCCAGAAGTGAGCCCAGCACCTTTGTAAAGATTCTCGGGGCTGTAGCCAACCCGAAGGGAAGAGCTACAAATTGGTAATACCTGTCTAGAAAGGCAAACCTTAGAAACCGATGATGATCTTTGTGAATCGGTATGTGAAGGTAGGCATCCTTTAAGTCCACTGTGGTCATGTACTGACCTTCTTGGATCATGGGTAGGATGGTCCGAAAAGTTTCCATTTTGAAAGATGGAACTCTGAGGAATTTGTTTAAGATCTTTAGATCCAAAATTGGTCTGAAGGTTCCCTCTTTTTTTGGGAACCACAAACAGATTCGAATAAAAACCCTGTCCTTGTTCCGTCCGCGGAACTGGATGAATCACTCCCATAACTAGGAGGTCTTGCACACAGCGTAGGAATGCCTCTTTCTTTATCAGATTTGCAGATAGCCTTGAAAGATGAAATCTCCCTTGTGGAGGGGAAGCTTTGAAGTCCAGAAGATATCCCTGAGATATGATCTCCAACGCCCAGGGATCCTGAACATCTCTTGCCCACGCCTGGGCGAAGAGAGAAAGTCTGCCCCCTACTAGATCCGTCTCCGGATAGGGGGCCGTTCCTTCATGCTGTCTTAGAGGCAGCAGCAGGTTTTCTGGCCTGCTTGCCTTTGTTTCAGGACTGGTTAGGTTTCCAGGCCTGCTTAGATTGAGCAAAAGTTCCCTCTTGTTTTGAAGCAGAGGAAGTTGATGCTGCACCTGCCTTGAAATTTCGAAAGGCACGAAAATTAGACTGTTTGGCCTTTGCTTTGGCCCTGTCCTGAGGAAGGGTGTGACCCTTACCTCCAGAAATGTCAGCAATAATTTCCATCAAACCAGGCCCGAATAAGGTCTGCCCCTTGAAAGGAATGTTGAGTAATTTAGACTTCGAAGTCACGTCAGCTGACCAGGATTTAAGCCATAGCGCCCTACGCACTTGGATGGCGAATCCGGAATTCTTAGCCGTTAGTTTAGTCAAATGAACAATGGCATCAGAAACAAATGAGTTAGCTAGCTTAAGTGTTCTAAGCTTGTCAATAATTTCAGTCAATGGAGCTGTATGGATGGCCTCTTCCAGGGCCTCAAACCAGAATGCCGCCGCGGCCGTGACAGGCGCAATGCATGCAAGGGGCTGTAAAATAAAACCTTGTTGAATAAACATTTTCTTAAGCTAACCCTCCAATTTTTTATCCATTGGATCTGAAAAAGCACAACTGTCCTCAACCGGGATAGTAGTACTCTTTGCTAAAGTAGAAACTGCTCCCTCCACCTTAGGGACCGTCTGCCATAAGTCCCGTGTAGTGGCGTCTATTGGAAAAAAAATTCTAAATATAGGAGGTGGGGAAAAAGGCACACCCGGTCTATCCAACTCCTTGCTAATAATTTCTGTAAGCCTTTTAGGTATAGGAAAAACATCAGTACACACCGGCACTGCATAGTATTTATCCAGCCTACACAATTTCTCTGGTACTGCAACTGTGTTACAGTCATTCAGAGCAGCTAATACCTCCCCAAGCAACACACGGAGGTTCTGAAGCTAAAATTTAAAATTAGAAATCTCTGAATCAGGTTTCCCCGAATCAAAGATGTCACCCACAGACTGAAGCTCTCCGTCCTCATGATCTGCATATTGTGACGCAGTATCAGACATGGCCCTTACAGCATCTGCGCGCTCTGTATTTCTCCTAACCCCAGAGCAATCGCGCTTGCCTCTTAATTCAGGCAACCTGGATAATACCTCTGACAGGGTATTATTCATGATTGCAGCCATGTCCTGCAAGGTAATCGCTATGGGCGTCCCTGATGTAATTGGCGCCATATTAGCGTGCATCCCCTGAGCGGGAGGTGAAGGGTCTGACACGTGGGGAGAGTTAGTCGGCATAACTTCCCCCTCGTCAGAATCTTCTGGTGATATTTATTTTATAGTTAAAGACTGATCTTTACTGTTTAAGGTGAAATCAATACATTTAGTACACATTCTCCTATGGGGCTCCACCATGGCTTTCAAACATAATGAACAAGTAGTTTCCTCTGTGTCAGACATGTTTAAACATACTAGCAATGAGACTAGCAATCTTGGAAAACACTTTAAACAAGTTTACAAGCAATATAAAAAAACGTTACTGCACCTTTAAGAAACACAAATTTTGTCAAAATTTGAAATAACAGTGAAAAAAAGGCAGTTACACTAACGAAATTTTTACAGTGTATGTAAAAAGTTAACAGAGCATTGCACCCACTTGCAAATGGATGATTAACCCCTTAATACCCAAAACGGAATAATAAAAGACAAAAACGTTTTTTCAAACAGTCACAACAACTGCCACAGCTCTACTGTGGCTTTTTAGCTCCCTCAAAAACGACTTTGAAGCCTTTTGAGCCCTCCAGAGATGTCCTGGATCATGCAGGAAGAAGCTGGATGTCTGTGTCTGTAATTTTTGCTGTGCAAAAAAAAACGATAAAATAGGCCCCTCCCACTCATATTATAACAGTGGAAAGCCTAAGGAAACTGTTTCTAGGCAAAATTCAAGCCAGCCATGTGGGAAAAAAACTAGGCCCCAATAAGTTTTATCACCAAATACATATAAAAAGATTAAGCATGCCAGCAAACGTTTTATATTACATTTTTATAAGAGTATGTATCTCTATTAATAAGCCTGATACCAGTCGCTACCACTGCATTTAAGGCTTTACTTACATTAGTTCGGTATCAGCAGCATTTTCTAGCAAATTCCATCCCTAGAAAAATATTAACTGCACATACCTTATTGCAGGAAAACCTGCCCGCCATTCCCTCTCTGAAGTTACCTCACTCCTCAGAATATGTGAGAACAGCCATGGATCTTAGTTACTTCTGCTAAGATCATAGAAAATGCAGGCAGATTCTTCCTCTAAATACTGCCTGAGATAAACAGTACACTCCAGCACCATTTAAAAATAAACTTTTGATTGAAGAATAAACTAAGTATAAAACACCACACTCCTCTTACGACCTCCATCTTGGTTGAGGCTTGCAAGAGAATGACTGGATATGACAGTTAGGGGAGGAGCTATATAGCAGCTCTGCTGTGGGTGATCCTCTTGCAACTTCCTGTTGGGAAGGAGAATATCCCACAAGTAATGGATGATCCATGGACTGGATACACTTAACAAGAGAAAAAGGAGAAACTATAGGGTGCAGTGGTGACTACTGTAGTTTAAAAAATAAAAACACCTGCCTTAAAGTGACAGGGCGGGCCGTGGACTGGATACACCACAAGAGAAAGAAATTTATCAGGTAAGCATAAATGTTGTTTTCTCTTGTAAGGTGTATCCAGTCCACTGGTTCATCCATTACGTGTTGGATACCAATACCAAAGCTTTAGGACACGGATGAAGGGAGGGACAAGGCAGGAACTTAAACGGAAGGCACCACTGCCTGCAAGACCTTTCTCCCAAAAAAAGCCTCAGAGGAAGCAAAAGTATAAAATATGTGGAATTTAGAAAAAGTATGAAGCGAAGACCAAGTCGCCGCCTTACAAATCTGTTCAACAGAGGCCTCATGTTTAAAAGCCCATGTGGAAGCTACCGCTCTAGTAGAATGAGCTGTAATTCTTTCAGGAGGCTGCTGGCCAGCAGTCCCATAAGCGAAACAGATTATGCTTCTCAGCCAAAAAGAAAGAGAAGATGCCGAAGCCTTTTGGCCTCTCCTCTTTCCAGAATAGACAACAAACAATGCAGATGTTTGACAAAAAACCTTAAAGCACGAACCACGTCAAGATTGTGTAACAGACGTTTCTTCTTTGAAGGATTAGGACACAGAGACAGAACAACAATTTCCTGCTTGATATTCTTATTAGATACCACCTTAGGAAGAAACCCAGGTTTGGTACGCAAAACTACCATATTTGCATGGAAGATCAGATAAGGGGAATCACACTGTAAGGCAGATAACTCCGAAACTCTTCGAGCCGAAGAGATAGCTACAAGAAACAGAACTTTCCAAGATAAAAGCTTGATATCTATGGAATGCAAGGGTTCAAACGGAACCCCTTGAAGAACTTTAAAAACTAAATTTAAACTCCATGGCGGACAACAGGTTTAAACACAAGCCTGATTCTAACCAAAAACTGACAAAACGCCTGAACGTCTGGAACATCAGCAAAAGAATAGACAGAGTAGAAATCTGTCCCTTTAAGGAATTAGCCGATAAATCCTTTTCCAATCCTTCTTGGAGAAAACATAATATCCTAGGAATCCTGACCTTACTCCACGAGTAACCCTTGGATTCACACCAAAGAAGATATTTACACCATATCTTATGATAGATTTTCCTGGTGACAGGCTTTCGAGCCTGAATCAAGGTATCAATGACCGACTGAGAAACCACGATTTTGATAAAAACATAATTTATGCTTACCTGATAAATTTATTTCTCTTGTAGTGTATTCAGTCCACGGGTCATCCATTACTTATGGAATATATTCTCTTCCCAACAGGAAATGGCAAGAGGATCACCCAAGCAGAGCTGCTACATAGCTCCTCCCCTCACATGTCATATTCAGTCATTCGACCAAAACAAGACGAGAAAGGAGGAACCATAGGGTGCAGTGGTGACTGAAGTATTAATTAAAATTTAGATCTGCCTTAAAAAGATAGGGCGGGCCGTGGACTGAATACACTACAAGAGAAATAAATTTATCAGGTAAGCATAAATTATGTTTTCTCTTGTTAAGTGTATTCAGTCCACGGGTCATCCATTACTTATGGGATACCAATACCAAAGCTAAGTACAAGGATGATGGGAGGGACAAGGCAGGCACTTAAACGGAAGGAACCACTGCCTGTAGAACCTTTCTCCCAAAAACAGCCTCCGAAGAAGCTTAAGTGTCAAATTTGTAAAATTTTGAAAAAGTGTGAAGCGAAGACCAAGTCGCAGCCTTGCAAATCTGTTCAACAGAGGCCTCATTCTTAAAGGCCCAGGTGGAAGCCACAGCTCTAGTGGAATGAGCTGTAATTCTTTCAGGGGGCTGCTGTCCAGCAGTCTCATAGGCTAAACGTATTATGCTACGAAGCCAAAAAGAGAGAGAGGTTGCCGAAGCTTTTTGACCTCTCCTCTGTCCAGAGTAAACGACAAACAGGGAAGAAGTTTGACGAAAATCTTTAGTTGCCTGTAAATAGAATTTCAGGGCACGGACTACGTCCAGATTATGCAAAAGTCGTTCCTTCCTTGAAGAAGGATTAGGACATAATGACGGAACAACAATCTCCTGATTGATATTCCTGTTAGAGACTACCTTAGGTAAAAACCCAGGTTTAGTACGCAGAACTACCTTGTCTGAATGGAAAATCAGATAAGGAGAATCACAGTGTAAGGCAGACAATTCCGAGACTCTTCGAGCCGAGGAAATAGCCATCAAAAATAGAACTTTCCAAGATAAAAGTTTAATATCAACGGAATGAAGGGGTTCAAACGGAACTCCTTAAAGAACTTTAAGAACCAAGTTTAAGCTCCACGGAGGAGCAACAGCTTTAAATACAGGCTTAATCCTAGCTAAAGCTCGACAAAAGGCCTGGACGTCTGGAACTTCTGCCAGACGCTTGTGCAAAAGAATAGACAGAGCAGAAATCTGTCCCTTTAAAGAACTAGCTGATAAGCCTTTTTCCAAGCCCTCTTGGAGAAAAGACAATATCCTCGGAATCCTAACCTTACTCCACGAGTAACTCTTGGATTTGCACCAATACAGGTATTTACGCCATATCTTATGGTAGACTTTTCTGGTAACAGGCTTTCGTGCCTGTATCAAAGTATCAATAACTGACTCGGAGAAGCCACGCTTTGATAAGATCAAGCGTTCAATCTCCACGCAGTCAGCCTCAGAGAAATTAGATTTGGATGATTGAAGGGACCATGTATTAGAAGGTCTTTCCTCAAAGGTAGAGTCCATGGAGGACAGGACGACATGACCACTAGGTCTGCATACCAGGTCCTGCGTGGCCACGCAGGCGCTATCAGAATCACAGATGCTCTCTCCTGTTTGATCTTGGCAATCAGTCGAGGGAGCAGAGGAAACGGTGGAAACACATAAGCCATGTTGAAAAACCAAGGAGCTGCTAGAGCATCTATCAGCTTCGAACCCGGGTCCCTGGACCTGGAACCGTAAAGAGGAAGTTTGGCGTTCTGGCGAGACGCCATGAGATCCAGTTCTGGTTTGCCCCAACAATGGACCAGTTGAGCAAAAACCTCCGGATGGAGTTCTCACTCCCCCGGATGAAAAGTCTGACGACTTAGAAAGTCCGCCTCCCAGTTCTCCACTCCTGGGATGTGGATCGCTGACAAGTGGCAAGAATGAGACTCGGCCCAGCGAATTATCTTTGAGACTTCCAACATCGCTAGGGAGCTCTTGGTTCCCCCTTGATGGTTGATGTAAGCCACAGTCGTGATGTTGTCCGACTGAAATCTGATGAACCTCAGTGTTGCTAGCTGAGGCCAAGCTAGAAGAGCATTGAAAATTGCCCTTAGCTCCAGAATATTTATTGGGAGGAGTTTCTCCTCCTGAGTCCAGGATCCCTGAGCCTTCAGGGAATTCCAGACTGCGCCCCAGCCTAGGAGGCTGACATCTGTTGTTACAATCGTCCAATCTGGCCTGCGAAAGGTCATGCCCCTGGACAGATGGACCCGAGATAACCACCAAAGAGAAGAGAATCTCTGGTCTCATGATCCAGATTTAGCAGAGGGGACAAATCTGAGTAATCCCCATTCCACTGACTTAGCATGCATAATTGCAGCGGTCTGAGATGCAGGCGCACAAATGGCACTATGTCCATTGCCGCTACCATTAAGCCGATTACTTCCATGCACTGAGCCACTGACGGGCGTGGAATGGAATGAAGGACCCGGCAAGCATTTAAGAGTTTTGATAACCTGGCCTCCGTCAGGTAAATTTTCATTTTTACAGAATCTATCAGAGTCCCTAGGAAGGAGACTCTTGTGAGTGGTGATAGAGAACTCTTTTCCACGTTCACCTTCCACCCATGCGACCTTAGAAATGCCAGAACTCTCTCTGTATGAGACTTGGCAATTTGAAAGCTTGTCGCCTGTATCAGGATGTCGTCTAGATACGGAGCCACCGCTATGCCTCGCGATCTTAGAACCGCCAGAAGAGAGCCCAGCACCTTTGTAAAGATTCTCGGGGCCGTAGCCAACCCGAAGGGAAGAGTTACAAACTGGTAATGCCTGTCTAGGAAGGCAAATCTTAGATACCGGTAATGATCCTTGTGAATCGGTATGTGAAGGTAGGCATCCTTTAAATCCACCGAGGTCATTTACTGACCCTCTTGGATCATGGGTAGGATAGTCCGAATAGTTTCCATTTTGAATGATGGAACTCTTAGGAATTTGTTTAAAATCTTTAGGTCCAAAATTGGCCTGAAGGTACCCTCTTTCTTAGGAACCACGAACAGATTTGAATAAAAACATAATTTATGTAAGAACTTACCTGATAAATTCATTTCTTTCATATTAGCAAGAGTCCATGAGCTATTGACGTATGGGATATACATTCCTACCAGGAGGGGCAAAGTTTCCCAAACCTCAAAATGCCTATAAATACACCCCTCACCACACCCACAATTCAGTTTAACGAATAGCCAAGAAGTGGGGTGATAAAAAAGTGCGAAAGCATATAAAATAAGGAATTGGAATAATTGTGCTTTATACAAAATCATAACCACCACAAAAAAAAGGGCGGGCCTCATGGACTCTTGCTAATATGAAAGAAATGAATTTATCAGGTAAGTTCTTACATAAATTATGTTTTCTTTCATGTAATTAGCAAGAGTCCATGAGCTAGTGACGTATGGGATAATGACTACCCAAGATGTGGATCTTTCCACACAAGAGTCACTAGAGAGGGAGGGATAAAATAAAGACAGCCAATTCCTGCTGAAAATAATCCACACCCAAAATAAAGTTTAACGAAAAACATAAGCAGAAGATTCAAACTGAAACCGCTGCCTGAAGTACTTTTCTACCAAAAACTGCTTCAGAAGAAGAAAATACATCAAAATGGTAGAATTTAGTAAAAGTATGCAAAGAGGACCAAGTTGCTGCTTTGCAGATCTGGTCAACCGAAGCTTCATTCCTAAACGCCCAGGAAGTAGAAACTGACCTAGTAGAATGAGCTGTAATTCTCTGAGGCGGAGTTTTACCTGACTCAACATAGGCAAGATGAATTAAAGATTTAGATCACTGCATTCAATAGGCAATACTCTCCTCACATCCCTCTGACATTCACTGCACGCTGAGAGGAAAACCGGGCTCCAACTTGCTGCGGAGCGCATATCAACGTAGAATCTAGCACAAACTTACTTCACCACCTCCCTTGGAGGCAAAGTTTGTAAAACTGATTTGTGGGTGTGGTGAGGGGTGTATTTATAGGCATTTTAAGGTTTGGGAAACTTTGCCCCTCCTGGTAGGAATGTATATCCCATACGTCACTAGCTCATGGACTCTTGTTAATTACATGAAAGAAATCAGAAAAGGAGACTCACAAGAAAGAGCAGATAATTCAGAAACTCTTCTGGCAGAAGAGATGGCCAAAAGGAACAAAACTTTCCAAGAAAGTAATTTAATGTCCAATGAATGCATAGGTTCAAACGGAGGAGCTTGAAGAGCTCCCAGAACCAAATTCAAACTCCAAGGAGGAGAAATTGACTTAATGACAGGTTTTATACGAACCAAAGCTTGTACAAAACAATGAATATCAGGAAGAATAGCAATCTTTCTGTGAAAAAGAACAGAAAGAGCGGAGATTTGTCCTTTCAAAGAACTTGCGGACAAACCCTTATCTAAACCATCCTGAAGAAACTGTAAAATTCTCGGTATTCTAAAAGAATGCCAAGAAAAATGATGAGAAAGACACCAAGAAATATAAGTCTTCCAGACTCTATAATATATCTCTCGAGATACAGATTTACGAGCCTGTAACATAGTATTAATCACAGAGTCAGAGAAACCTCTTTGACCAAGAATCAAGCGTTCAATCTCCATACCTTTAAATTTAAGGATTTCAGATCCTGATGGAAAAAAGGACCTTGTGACAGAAGGTCTGGTCTTAACGGAAGAGTCCACGGTTGGCAAGAGGCCATCCGGACAAGGTCCGCATACCAAAACCTGTGAGGCCATGCCGGAGCTACCAGCAGAACGAGCATTCCTTCAGAATCTTGGAGATTACTCTTGGAAGAAGAACTAGAGGCGGAAAGATATAGGCAGGATGATACTTCCAAGGAAGTGATAATGCATCCACTGCCTCCGCCTGAGGATCCCGGGATCTGGACAGATACCTGGGAAGTTTCTTGTTTAGATGGGACGCCATCAGATCTATTTCTGGAAGTTCCCACATTTGAACAATCTGAAGAAATACCTCTGGGTGAAGAGACCATTCGCCCGGATGCAACGTTTGGTGACTGAGATAATCCGCTTCCCAATTGTCTATACCTGGGAAATGAACCGCAGAGATTAGACAGGAGCTGGATTCCGCCCAAACCAAAATTCGAGATACTTCTTTCATAGCCAGAGGACTGTGAGTCCCTCCTTGATGATTGATGTATGCCACAGTTGTGACATTGTCTGTCTGAAAACAAATGAACGATTCTCTCTTCAGAAGAGGCCAAAACTGAAGAGCTCTGAAAATTGCACGGAGTTCCAAAATATTGATCGGTAATCTCACCTCCTGAGATTCCCAAACTCCTTGTGCCATCAGAGATCCCCACACAGCTCCCCAACCTATGAGACTTGCATCTGTTGAAATTACAGTCCAGGTCGGAAGCACAAAAGAAGCCCCCTGAATTAAACGATGGTGATCTGTCCACCATGTTAGAGAGTGTCGAACAATCGGTTTTAAAGATATTAATTGAGATATCTTCGTGTAATCCTTGCACCATTGCTTCAGCATACAGAGCTGAAGAGGTCGCATGTGAAAACGAGCAAAGGGGATCGCGTCCGATGCAGCAGTCATAAGACCTAGAATTTCCATGCATAAGGCTACCGAAGGGAATGATTGTGACTGAAGGTTTCGACAAGCTGCAATCAATTTTAGACGTCTCTTGTCTGTTAAAGACAGAGTCATGGACACTGAATCCATCTGGAAACCCAGAAAGGTTACCCTTGTCTGAGGAATCAATGAACTTTTTGGTAAATTGATCCTCCAACCATGATCTTGAAGAAACAACACAAGTCGATTCGTATGAGATTCTGCTAAATGTAAAGACTGAGCAAGTACCAAGATATCGTCCAAATAAGGAAATACCACAATACCCTGTTCTCTGATTACAGACAGAAGGGCACCGAGAACCTTTGTAAAAATTCTTGGAGCTGTAGCTAGGCCAAACGGCAGAGCCACAAACTGGTAATGCTTGTCCAGAAAAGAGAATCTCAGGAACTGATAATGATCTGAATGAATCGGAATATGCAGATATGCATCCTGTAAATCTATTGTGGACATATAATTCCCTTGCTGAACAAAAGGCAAGATAGTCCTTACAGTTACCATCTTGAACGTTGGTATTCTTACAGAACGATTCAATATTTTTAGATCCAGAACTGGTCTGAAGGAATTCTCCTTCTTTGGTACAATGAAGAGATTTGAATAAAACCCCATCCCCTGTTCCGGAACTGGAACTGGCATAATTACTCCAGTCAACTCTAGATCTGAAACACATTTCAGAAATGCTTGAGCTTTCACTGGGTTTACTGGGACACGGGAAAGAAAAAATCTCTTTGCAGGAGGTCTTATCTTGAAACCAATTCTGTACCCTTCTGAAACAATGTTCTGAATCCAAAGATTGTGAACAGAATTGATCCAAATTTCTTTGAAAAAACGTAATTTGCCCCCCTACCAGCTGAGCTGGAATGAGGGCCGCACCTTCATGTGGACTTAGAAGCTGGCTTTGCTTTTCTAGAAGGCTTGGATTTATTCCAGACTGGAGATGGTTTCCAAACTGAAACTGCTCCTGAAGATGAAGGATCAGGCTTTTGTTCTTTGTTGAAACGAAAGGAACGAAAACTATTATTAGCCCTGTTTTTACCCTTAGATTTTTTATCCTGTGGTAAAAAAGTTCCTTTCCCACCAGTAACAGTTGAGATAATAGAATCCAACTGAGAACCAAATAATTTATTACCCTGGAAAGAAAGGGAAAGTAGAGTCGATTTAGAAGACATATCAGCATTCCAAGTTTTAAGCCATAAAGCTCTTCTAGCTAAAATAGCTAGAGACATAAACCTGACATCAACTCTGATAATATCAAAAATGGCATCACAGATAAAATTATTAGCATGTTGAAGAAGAATAATAATATTATGAGAATCATGATCTGTTACTTGTTGCGCTAAAGTTTCCAACCAAAAAGTTGAAGCTGCAGCAACATCAGCCAATGATATAGCAGGTCTAAGAAGATTACCTCAACACAGATAAGCTTTTCTTAGAAAGGATTCAATTTTCCTATCTAAAGGATCCTTAAAGGAAGTACCATCTGCCGTAGGAATAGTAGTACGTTTAGCAAGGGTAGAAAACATAATTTCTGCTTACCTGATTAATTCCTTTCTCCTGTAGTGTGGTCAGTCCACGGGTCATCATTACTTCTGGGATATTAACTCCTCCCCAACAGGAAGTGCAAGAGGATCACCCAAGCAGAGCTGCTATATAGCTCCTCCCCTCTACGTCACACCCAGTCATTCGACCAAGAACCAAACGAGAAAGGAGAAACTATAGGGTGCAGTGGTGACTGGAGTATAATTTAAAAATTTAGACCTGCCATAAAAAACAGGGCGGGCCGTGGACTGACCACACTACAGGAGAAAGGAATTTATCAGGTAAGCATAAATTATGTTTTCTCCTGTTAAGTGTGGTCAGTCCACGGGTCATCATTACTTCTGGGATACCAATACCAAAGCTAAAGTACACGGATGACGGGAGGGACAGGCAGGATCTTTATACGGAAGGAACCACTGCCTGAAGTACCTTTCTCCCAAAAACAGCCTCCGAAGAAGCGAAAGTGTCAAATTTGTAAAATTTGGAAAAAGTATGAAGAGAAGACCAAGTTGCAGCCTTGCAAATCTGTTCAACAGAGGCCTCATTCTTAAAGGCCCAAGTGGAAGCCACAGCTCTAGTGGAATGAGCTGTAATTCTTTCAGGAGGCTGCTGTCCAGCAGTCTCATAGGCTAAACGTATTATGCTACGAAGCCAAAAAGAGAGAGAGGTAGCAGAAGCTTTTTGACCTCTCCTCTGTCCAGAATAAACGACAAACAGGGAAGAAGTTTGTCGAAAATCTTTAGTTGCCTGTAAATAAAATTTCAGGGCACGGACTACATCTAGATTGTGCAGAAGTCGTTCCTTCTTTGAAGAAGGATTCGGACACAATGATGGCACAACAATCTCTTGATTGATATTCTTGTTAGTGACAACCTTAGGTAAGAACCCAGGTTTAGTACGCAGAACAACCTTATCTGAATGAAAAATCAGATACGGAGAATCACAGTGTAAGGCTGATAACTCAGAGACTCTACGAGCCGAGGAAATAGCCATTAAAAACAGAACTTTCCAAGATAACAGCTTGATATCAATGGAATGAAGGGGTTCAAACGGAACACCCTGTAAAACGTTAAGAACTAAATTTAAGCTCCATGGTGGAGCAACAGTTTTAAACACAGGCTTAATCCTGGCCAAAGCCTGGCAAAAAGCCTGAACGTCTGGAACTTCTGACAGACGCTTGTGTAAAAGAATGGACAGAGCTGAGATCTGTCCCTTTAAGGAACTAGCAGATAAACCCTTTTCTAGACCTTCTTGTAGAAAAGACAATATCCTAGGCATCCTAACTTTACTCCATGAGTAACTCTTGGATTCGCACCAGTGTAAGTATTTACGCCATATTTTATGGTAAATCTTTCTGGTAACAGGCTTCCTAGCCTGTATTAAGGTATCAATAACTGACTCCGAAAAAACATAATTTATGCTTACCTGATAAATTCCTTTCTTCTGTTGTGTGATCAGTCCACGGGTCATCATTACTTCTGGGATATAACTCCTCCCCAACAGGAAATGCAAGAGGATTCACCCAGCAGAGCTGCATATAGCTCCTCCCCTCTACGTCAGTCCCAGTCATTCGACCAAGAATCAACGAGAAAGGAGTAACCAAGGGTGAAGTGGTGACTGGAGTATAATTTAAAAGATATTTACCTGCCTTAAAACAGGGCGGGCCGTGGACTGATCACACAACAGAAGAAAGGAATTTATCAGGTAAGCATAAATTATGTTTTCTTCTGTTATGTGTGATCAGTCCACGGGTCATCATTACTTCTGGGATACCAATACCAAAGCAAAAGTACACGGATGACGGGAGGGATAGGCAGGCTCATTATACAGAAGGAACCACTGCCTGAAGAACCTTTCTCCCAAAAATAGCCTCCGAAGAAGCAAAAGTGTCAAATTTGTAAAATTTGGAAAAAGTATGAAGCGAAGACCAAGTTGCCGCCTTGCAAATCTGTTCAACAGAGGCCTCATTCTTAAAGGCCCAAGTGGAAGCTACAGCTCTAGTGGAGTGAGCTGTAATTCTTTCAGGAGGCTGCTGTCCAGCAGTCTCATAGGCTAAACGTATTATGCTACGAAGCCAAAAAGAGAGAGAGGTAGCAGAAGCTTTTTGACCTCTCCTCTGTCCAGAATAAACGACAAACAGGGAAGAAGTTTGGCGAAAATCTTTAGTTGCCTGCAAGTAGAACTTGAGGGCACGAACTACATCCAGATTGTGTAGAAGACGTTCCTTCTTTGAAGAAGGATTTGGGCACAAGGATGGAACAACAATCTCTTGATTGATGTTCCTGTTAGTGACTACCTTAGGTAAGAACCCAGGTTTAGTACGCAGAACTACCTTGTCTGAGTGAAAAATCAGATAAGGAGAATCACAATGTAAGGCTGATAACTCAGACTCTTCGAGCCGAGGAAATAGCCATTAAAAACAGAACTTTCCAAGATAACAATTTTATATCAATGGAATGAAGGGGTTCAAACGGAACACCCTGTAAAACGTTAAGAACTAAGTTTAAACTCCATGGCGGAGCAACAGCTTTAAACACAGGCTTGATCCTAGCTAAAGCCTGACAAAAGGCCTGGACGTCTGGATTTTCTGACAGACGCCTGTGTAACAAGATGGACAGAGCTGAAAGCTGTCCCTTTAATGAACTAGCTGATAAACCCTTTTCTAAACCTTCTTGTATTAAAGACAATATCCTAGCGATCCTAACCTTACTCCAGGAGTAACCTTTGGATTCGCACCAGTATAGGTATTTACGCCATATTTTATGGTAAATCCTTCTGGTAACAGGCTTCCTAGCCTGTATCAGGGTATCAATAACCGACTCAGAAAAACCACGTTTTGATAAAATCAAGCGTTCAATTTCCAAGCAGTCAGCTTCAGAGAAGTTAGATTTTGATGTTTGAATGGACCCTGTATCAGAAGGTCCTGTCTTAGAGGTAGAGACCAAGGCGGACAGGATGACATGTCCACTAGATCTGCATACCAAGTCCTGCGTGGCCATGCAGGCGCTATTAGAATCACTGATGCTCTCTCCTGTTTGATTTTGGCAATCAATCGAGGAAGCAGCGGGAAGGGTGGAAACACATAAGCCATCCCGAAGTTCCAAGGTGCTGTCAAAGCATCTATCAGAACCGCTCCCGGATCCCTGGATCTGGACCCGTAGCGAGGAAGTTTGGCGTTCTGGCGAGACGTCATGAGATCTATCTCTGGTTTGCCCCAACGTCGAAGTATTTGGGCAAAGACCTCCGGATGAAGTTCCCACTCCCCCGGATGAAAAGTCTGGCGACTCAAGAAATCCGCCTCCCAGTTCTCCACTCCCGGGATGTGGATTGCTGACAGGTGGCAAGAGTGAGACTCTGCCCAGCGAATTATCCTTGATACTTCCATCATTGCTAGGGAGCTTCTTGTCCCTCCCTGATGGTTGATGTAAGCTACAGTCGTGATGTTGTCCGACTGAAACCTGATGAACCCCCGAGTTGTTAATTGGGGCCAAGCCAGAAGGGCATTGAGAACTGCTCTCAATTCCAGAATGTTTATTGGAAGGAGACTCTCCTCCTGATTCCATAGTCCCTGAGCCTTCAGAGAATTCCAGACAGCGCCCCAACCTAGTAGGCTGGCGTCTGTTGTTACAATTGTCCAGTCTGGCCTGCTGAATGGCATCCCCCTGGACAGGTGTGGCCGATAAAGCCACCATAGAAGAGAATTTCTGGTCTCTTGATTCAGATTCAGAGTAGGGGACAAATCTGAGTAATCCCCATTCCACTGACTTAGCATGCACAATTGCAGCGGTCTGAGGTGTAGGCGTGCAAAAGGTACTATGTCCATTGCCGCTACCATTAAGCCGATCACCTCCATGCATTGAGCTACTGACGGGTGTTGAATGGAATGAAGGACACGGCATGCATTTTGAAGCTTTGTTAACCTGTCTTCTGTCAGGTAAATCTTCATTTCTACAGAATCTATAAGAGTCCCCAAGAATGGAACTCTTGTGAGAGGAAAAAGAGAACTCTTCTTTTCGTTCACTTTCCATCCATGCGACCTTAGAAATGCCAGAACTAGCTCTGTATGAGACTTGGCAGTTTGAAAGCTTGAAGCTTGTATTAGAATGTCGTCTAGGTACGGAGCTACCGAAATCCCTCGCGGTCTTAGTACCGCCAGAAGGGCACCCAGAATCTTTGTGAAGATTCTTGGAGCCGTAGCCAATCCGAATGGAAGAGCTACAAACTGGTAGTGCCTGTCTAAGAAGGCAAACCTTAGATACCGGTGATGATCTTTGTGGATCGGTATGTGAAGGTAAGCATCTTTTAAATCCACTGTGGTCATGTACTGACCCTTTTGGATCATGGGTAAGATTGTCCGAATAGTTTCCATTTTGAACGATGGAACTCTTAGGAATTTGTTTAGAATCTTTAAATCTAAGATTGGCCTGAAAGTTCCCTCTTTTTTGGGGACCACAAACAGGTTTGAGTAGAACCCTTGTCCTTGTTCCGACCGCGGAACCGGATGGATCACACCCATTAATAACAGATCTTGTACACAGCGTAGAAACGCTTCTTTCTTTATCTGGTTTGTTGACAACCTTGACAGATGAAATCTCCCTCTTGGGGGAGATAATTTGAAGTCTAGAAGGTATCCCTGAGATATGATCTCTAGTGCCCAGGGATCCTGAACATCTCTTGCCCAGGCCTGGGCGAAGAGAGAAAGTCTGCCCCCCACTAGATCCGGTCCCGGATCGGGGGCTTTCGGTTCATGCTGTCTTTGGGGCAGCAGCAGGTTTCCTGGCCTGCTTGCTCTTGTTCCAGGACTGGTTAGGCTTCCAGCCTTGCCTGTAACGAGCAACAGCTCCTTCCTGTTTTGGTGCAGTGGAGGTTGATGCTGCTCCTGTTTTGAAATTCCGAAAGGGACGAAAATTAGACTGTCTAGCCTTAGCTTTGGCTTTGTCTTGAGGTAGGGCGTGGCCCTTACCTCCTGTAATGTCAGCGATAATTTCTTTCAAACCGGGCCCAAATAAAGACTGCCCCTTGAAAGGTATATTAAGTAATTTGGACTTAGAAGTAACATCAGCTGACCAGGATTTTAGCCACAGCGCCCTACGTGCCTGTATGGCGAATCCTGAGTTCTTAGCCGTAAGCTTGGTTAAATGTACTACGGCCTCCGAAATGAATGAATTAGCTAGTTTAAGGACTCTAAGCCTGTCCGTAATGTCGTCTAGCGTAGATGAACTAAGGTTCTCTTCCAGAGACTCAATCCAAAATGCTGCCGCAGCCGTAATCGGCGCGATACATGCAAGGGGTTGCAATATAAAACCTTGTTGAACAAACATTTTCTTAAGGTAACCCTCTAATTTTTTATCCATTGGATCTGAAAAAGCACAGCTATCCTCCACCGGGATAGTGGTACGCTTAGCTAAAGTAGAAACTGCTCCCTCCACCTTAGGGACCGTTTGCCATAAGTCCCGAGTGGTGGCGTCTATTGGAAACATCTTTCTAAATATTGGAGGGGGTGAGAACGGCACACCGGGTCTATCCCACTCCTTAGTAACAATTTCAGTTAGTCTCTTAGGTATAGGAAAAACGTCAGTACTCGCCGGTACCGCAAAGTATTTATCCAACCTACACAGTTTCTCTGGTATTGCAACGGTGTTACAATCATTGAGAGCTGCTAAGACCTCCCCTAGTAATACACGGAGGTTCTCCAATTTAAATTTAAAATTTGAAATATCTGAATCCAATCTGTTTGGATCAGAACCGTCACCCACAGAATGAAGCTCTCCGTCCTCATGCTCTGCAAGCTGTGACGCAGTATCAGACATGGCCCTAGTATTGTCAGCGCACTCTGTTCTCACCCCAGAGTGATCACGCTTGCCTCTTAGTTCTGGTAATTTAGACAAAACTTCAGTCATAACAGTAGCCATATCTTGTAATGTTATCTGTAATGGCCGCCCAGATGTACTAGGCGCCATAATATCACGCACCTCCCGGGCGGGAGATGCAGGTACTGCCGCGTGAGGCGAGTTAGTCGGCATAACTCTCCCCTCGCTGTTTGGAGAAATTTGTTCACATTGTACAGATTGACTTTTATTTAAAGTAGCATCAATACAGTTAGTACATAAATTTCTATTGGGCTCCACCTTGGCATTGGAACAAATGACACAGATATCTTCCTCTGAGTCAGACATGTTTAACACACTAGCAATAAACTTGCAACTTGGTTATAATCTTTTTTAGCAAAAACGTACTGTGCCTCAAAGAGGTACTAAACGATTAAATGACAGTTGAAATAATGAACTGAAAAACAGTTATAGCATCAAACTTTAAAACAACACAACTTTTAGCAAAGGTTTGTTTCCCATTAGTAAAATAACAATAATTAAATTTGACATAAAAATTACAGAGCAACGTTTTTATTCACAGTCAATATAAAATTCTCACAGCTCTGCTGAGAGAATCTACCTCCCTCCAAAGAAGTTTGAAGACCCCTGAGATCTGTCAGATATGAACCGGATTATGCAGGAAATATAAGAGTAACTGACTGGAATTTTTTGATGCGTAGCAAAGAGTGCCAAAAACGGCCCCTCCCCCTCACACACAGCAGTGAAGAGAAACGAAACTGTCACAATTAAAAGCAAACAACTGCCAAGTGGAAAATAATGCCCAAATATTTATTCACTCAGTACCTCAGCAATGTAAACGATTCTACATTCCAGCAAAAACGTTTAACATGATAAATACTTATTAAAAGGATTAGTGACTTTTAACAGAGTAGTTCCGGTGAAATACCATCCCCAGAATACTGAAGTGTATACATACATGTTATTATAACGGTATGGCAGGATTTTCTCATCAATTCCATTCAGAAAATAAAAACTGCTACATACCTCAATGCAGATTCATCTGCCCGCTGTCCCCTGATCTGAAGCTTTTACCTCCCTCAGATGGCCGAGAACAGCAATATGATCTTAACTACTCCGGTTAAAATCATAGTAAAAAACTCTGGCAGATTCTTCCTCAAACTCTGCCAGAGAAGTAATAACACGCTCCGGTGCTATTGTAAAATAACAAACTTTTGATTGAAGTCATAAAAACTAAGTATAATCACCATAGTCCTCTCACACATCCTATCTAGTCGTTGGGTGCAAGAGAATGACTGGGACTGACGTAGAGGGGAGGAGCTATATGCAGCTCTGCTGGGTGAATCCTCTTGCATTTCCTGTTGGGGAGGAGTTATATCCCAGAAGTAATGATGACCCGTGGACTGATCACACATAACAGAAGAAACCACGCTTTGATAAAATCAAGCGTTCAATTTCCAAGCAGTCATCTTCAGAGAAACTAGATTTTGATGTTTGAAAGGACCCTGAATTAGAAGGTCCTGTCTCAGAGGCAGAGACCAAGGTGGACAGGATGACATGTCCACTAGATCTGCATACCAGGTCCTGCGTGGCCACGCAGGCGCTATTAGAATCACCGATGCTCTCTCCTGTTTGATCCTGGCAATCAATCGAGGAAGCATCGGGAAGGGTGGAAACACATAGGCCATCCTGAAGGTCCAAGGTGCTGTCAAAGCATCCACCAGGACCGCTCCCGGGTCCCTGGACCCGTAACAAGGAAGCTTGGCGTTCTGGCGAGACGCCATGAGATCTATCTCTGGTTTGCCCCAAAGTCGAAGGATTTGGGCAAAGACCTCCGGATGAAGTTCCCACTCCCCCGGATGAAAAGTCTGACGACTTAGGAAATCCGCCTCCCAGTTCTCCACTCCAGGAATGTGGATCGCTGACAGGTGGCAAGAGTGAGACTCTGCCCAGCGAATTATCTTTGATACTTCCATCATCGCTAGGGAGCTTCTTATCCCTCCTTGATGGTTGATGTAAGCTACAGTCGTGATGTTGTCCGACTGAAATCTGATGAACCCCCGAGTTGTTAACTGAGGCCAAGCCAGAAGGGCATTGAGAACTGCTCTCAATTCCAGAATGTTTATTGGAAGGAGACTCTCCTCCTGAGTCCATGATCCCTGAGCCTTCAGGGAATTCCAGACAGCGCCCCAACCTAGTAGGCTGGCGTCTGTTGTTACAATTGTCCAATCTGGTCTGCTGAATGGCATCCCCCTGGACAGATGTGGCCGAGAAAGCCACCATAGAAGAGAATTTCTGGTCTCTGGATCCAGATTCAGAGTAGGGGACAAATCTGAGTAATCCCCATTCCACTGACTTAGCATGCATAATTGCAGCGGTCTGAGATGTAGGCGTGCAAAGGGTACTATGTCCATTGCCGCTACCATTAAGCCGATTACCTCCATGCATTGAGCCACTGACGGGTGTTGAATGGAATGAAGGACACGGCAAGCATTTTGAAGCTTTATTAACCTGTCTTCTGTCGGGTAAATCTTCATTTCTACAGAGTCTATAAGAGTCCCTAAGAAGGGAACCCTTGTGAGCGGTAAGAGAAAACTCTTCTCTACATTCACCTTCCACCCATGCGACCTTAGAAATGCCAGTACTAACTCTGTATGAGACCTGGCAGTTTGAAAGCTTGACGCTTGTATCAGAATGTCGTCTAGGTACGGAGCCACCGAAATTCCTCGCGGCCAGAAGAGAGCCCAGAACCTTTGTGAAGATTCTTGGAGCCGTAGCCAACCCGAATGGAAGAGCTACAAACTGGTAATGCCTGTCTAGGAAGGCAAACCTTAGATACCGGAAATGATCTTTGTGAATCGGTATATGAAGGTAGGCCTCCTTTAAATCCACTGTGGTCATGTACTGACCCTTTTGGATCATGGGTAAGATTGTCCGAATAGTTTCCATTTTGAACGATGGAACTCTTAGGAATTTGTTTAGGATCTTTAAATCCAAGATTGGTATGAAGGTTCCTTCTTTCTTGGGAACCACAAACAGATTTGAGTAAAACCCTTGTCCGTGTTCAGACAGCGGAACCGGATGGATCACTCCCATTAGTAAAAGATCTTGTACACAGCGTAGAAACGCCTCTTTCTTTATCTGGTTTGTTGACAACCTTGAAAGATGAAATCTCCCTTTTGGGGGAGAGGCTTTGAAGTCCAGAAGATATCTCTGAGATATGATCTCTAACGCCCAGGGATCCTGGACATCTCTTGCCCAAGCCTGGGCGAAGAGAGAAAGTCTGCCCCCCACTAGATCCGTTCCCGGATCGGGGGCCCTCACTTCATGCTGTCTTAGGGGCAGCAGCAGGTTTTCTGGCCTGCTTGCCCTTGTTCCAGGACTGGTTAGGTTTCCAGCCTTGTCTGTATCGAGCAACAGCTCCTTCCTGTTTTGGTGCAGAGGAAGTTGATGCTGTTCCTGCCTTGAAGTTACGAAAGGCACGAAAATTAGACTGTCTAGCCCTAGGTTTGGCTCCGTCTTGAGGCAGGGCATGGCCTTTACCTCCTGTAATGTCAGCGATAATTTCCTTCAAACCGGGCCCGAATAAGGTCTGCCCTTTGAAAGGTATGTTAAGTAATTTAGATTTAGAAGTAACATCAGCTGACCAGGATTTTAGCCACAGCGCTCTGCGTGCCTGAATGGCGAATCCGGAATTCTTAGCCGTAAGTTTAGTTAAGTGTACTACGGCATCAGAAATAAATGAATTAGCTAGCTTAAGGGTTTTAAGCCTGTGTGTAATCTCATCCAATGGAGCTGATTCAAGGGTCTCTTCCAGAGACTCAAACCAAAATGCTGCTGCAGCCGTGACAGGCGCAATGCATGCAAGGGGTTGCAATATAAAACATTGTTGAACAAACATTTTCTTAAGGTAACCCTCTAATTTTTTATCCATTGGATCTGAAAAGGCGCAGCTATCCTCCACCGGGATAGTGGTACGCTTAGCTAAAGTAGAAACTGCTCCCTCCACCTTAGGGACCGTTTGCCATAAGTCCCGTGTGGTGGTGTCTATTGGAAACATCTTTCTGAATATAGGAGGGGGTGAGAAAGGCACACCGGGTCTATCCCACTCCTTAGTAACAATTTCAGTAAGTCTCTTAGGTATTGGAAAAACGTCAGTACTCGACGGTACCGCAAAATATTTATCCAACCTACACATTTTCTCTGGTATTGCAACTGTGTTACAATCATTCAGAGCCGCTAAAACCTCCCCTAGTAATACACGGAGGTTTTCCAGCTTAAACTTAAAATTTGAAATGTCTGAATCCAGTTTATTTGGATCAGATCCGTCACCTGCAGAATGAAGCTCTCCGTCCTCATGTTCTGCAAATTGTGACGCAGTATCTGACATGGCCCTAATATTGTCAGCGCACTCTGTTCTCACCCCAGAGTGATCCCGCTTACCTCTATGTTTTGGTAATTTAGACAAAACTTCAGTCATAACATTAGCCATGTCCTGTAGTGTGATTTGTAATGGCCGCCCTGAAGTACTCGGCGTTACAATATCACGCACCTCCCGAGCGGGAGATGCAGGTACTGACACGTGAGAAAAGTTAGTCGGCATAACTTCCCCCTCGTTGTTTGGTGAATGATGTTCAATTTGTACAGAATTACTTTTATTCAAAGTAGCATCAATGCAATTAGTACATAAATTTCTATTGGGCTCCACCTGGGCTTTTGCACATATAGCACAGAGATATTGCTCTGAGTCAGACATGTTTAACAAACTAGCAATTAAACTAGCAAGCTTGGAAATACTTTTCACTCAAATTACAAGTAATATGAAAAACGCACTGTGCCTTTAAGAAGCACAGAAAAAAATTATGACAGTTTAATAATAAGAACCGGAAAAATTTTAACAATCAGATTTTTCTCAGTAAAGGCATAAAATTAACAAAGGATTGACCCCATTAGCAATGGATAACTAACCCTTAATAGCAGAGAAACAAATGTACAAAATATAAACGTTTTTTATCACAGTCAAAGCACAATCTCACAGGTCTGCTGTGAGTGATTACCTCCCTCAAAATAACTTTTGAAGACCCTTGAGCTCTGTAGAGACGATCCGGATCATGCAGGAAGAGAAAAATACTTTTGACTGAATTTCTGATGCGTAGCAAAAGCGCCAAAATAGGCCCCTCCCCCTCACCCACAGCAGTGAGGGAAGCTCAGTAAACTGTCTCAAATTAAAATAAACGACAGCCAAGTGGAAAAACAGTGCCCAAAAACAATTTTTCACCCAGTACCTCAGATATTTAAACAATTTAGCATGCCAGCAAAAACGTTTAAAATTAAATATCATGACATGTCATTAAACAGCCTGTTGCTAGACGTTCCCACTGCAAGTAAGGCTAAAGATTATATGCATATAGTATTACCCAGAGAAGTGCCATTCCCCAGAATACTGAAATGTACACATATATACATAAACAGCCTGATACCAGTTGCTACTACTGCATTTAAGGCTGAACTTACATTATATTGGTATTGGCAGTATTTTCTTAGTCAATTCCATTCCTCAGAAAATAATATACTGCAACATACCTCTTTGCAGGTGAACCTGCCCGCTGTCCCCTGATCTGAAGTTTACCTCACTCCTCAGAATGGCCGAGAACAGCAAAATGAATTTTAGCTACGCCGGCTAAAATCATCCAAAAACTCAGGTAGATTCTTCTTCAAATTCTACCTGAGAAGGAACAACACACTCCGGTGCTGTTTTAAAATAAACTTTTGATTGAAGATTTAAAAAACTAAGTATAATCACCACAGTCCTCTCACACATCCTATCTATTAGTTGGGTGCAAGAGAATGACTGGGTGTGACGTAGAGGGGAGGAGCTATATAGCAGCTCTGCTTGGGTGATCCTCTTGCACTTCCTGTTGGGGAGGAGTTAATATCCCAGAAGTAATGATGACCCGTGGACTGACCACACTTAACAGGAGAAATAGCCCCATCAACTTTAGGGATTTTGTCCCAAAACTCTAATCTGTCAGACGGCACAGGATATAATTGCTTAAAATGTTTAGAAGGAGTAAATGAATTACCCAAATTATTCCATTCTCTGGAAATTACTTCAGAAATAGCACCAGGAACAGGAAAAACTTCTGGAATAACCACAGGAGATCTAAAGACCTTGTCTAAACGTTTAGATTTAGTATCAAGAGGACCAGAATCCTCAATTTCTAATGCAATTAGGACTTCTTTAAGTAAAGAACGGATAAATTCCATTTTAAATAAATATGACTATTTATCAGCATCAACCTCTGAGACAGAATCCTCTGTATCAGAAGAATCATTAGAATCAGAATGATGATGTTCATTTAAAAATTCATCTGTATAAAGAGAAGTTTTAAAAGACTTTTTATGTTTACCAGAAGGAGGAATAAGAGACATAGCCTTCTTAATGGATTCAGAAACAAAATCTCTTATGTTATCAGGAACACTCTGAACATTAGATGTTGATGGAACTGCAACAGGTAATGGTACTTTACTAAAGGAAATATTTTCTGCATTAACAAGTTTGTCATGACATTTAATACAAACAACAGCTGGAGGAACAACTACCAAAAGTTTACAGCAGATACACTTAGCTTTGGTAGTTCCAGCAGTATCTTCTGACTCAGTTGCAACGTGGGACATCTTGCAATATGTAATAGAAAAAACAACATATAAAGCAAAATTGATCAAATTCCTTAAATGACAGTTTCAGGAATGGGAAAAAATGCCAGTGAACAAGCTTCTAGCAACCAGAAGCAACAAAAAATGAGACTTAAATAAGTGGAGACAAAATTGACGCCCACATTATTTGGCGCCTAAATGCTATTAGCGCCAAAAATGACGCCACACCCGGAACGCCGACATTTTTGGCACGAAAAACGTCAAAAATGACGCAACTTCCGGCGACACGTATGACGCCGGAAATAGAAAAAAACTTTTCGCGCCAAGAAAGTCCGCGCCAAGAATGACGCAATAAAATGAAGCATTTTCAGCCCCCGCGAGCCTAATAGCCCACAGGGAAAAAGTCAAATTTTATGGTAAGATAAAAATGATATATTCAAATGCATTATCCCAAATATGAAACTGACTGTCTGAAATAAGGAAATGTTGATAAATGTTTGAATACATATATTTAGAACTTTATAAAAAAAAGTGCCCAACCATAGCTTTAGAGTGTCACAGAAAATAAGACTTACTTACCCCAGGACACTCATCTACATGTTGTAGAAAGCCAAACCAGTACTGAAACGAAAATCAGCAGAGGTAATGGTATAAATATAAGAGTATATAGTCGATCTGAAAAGGGAGGTAAGAGATGAATCTCTACGACCGATAACAGAGAACCCATGAAATAGACCCCGTAGAAGGAGATCATTGAATTCAAACAGGCAATACTCTCCTCACATCCCTCTGACATTCACTGCACGCTGAGAGGAAAACCGGGCTCCAACCTGCTGCGGAGCGCATATCAACGTAGAATCTAGCACAAACTTACTTCACCACCTCCATCGGAGGCAAAGTTTGTAAAACTGATTTGTGGGTGTGGTGAGGGGTGTATTTATAGGCATTTTGAGGTTTGGGAAACTTTGCCCCTCCTGGTAGGAATGTATATCCCATACGTCACTAGCTTATGGACTCTTGCTAATTACATGAAAGAAATTTTCTTAAGGAGACCCTCCAATTTTTTATCCATAGGATCTAGGAAAGCACAACTGTCCTCAACGGGGATAGTTGTACGCTTAGCTAGGGTAGAGACTGCTCCCTCCACCTTAGGGACCGTCTGCCACGAGTCCCGTGTGGCGGCATCTATGGGAAACATCTTTTTGAAAGCAGGAGGGGGAGAGAACGGCACAACTGGTCTATCCCATTCCTTAGTAATAATTTCCGAAAACCTCTTAGGGACTGGAAAAACATCAGTGTAAACAGGCACTGCAAAGTATTTGTCCATCTTACACAATTTCTCTGGAACTACAACGGGTTCACAGTCATCCAGAGTCGCTAAAACCTCCTTAAGCAATAAGCGGAGGTGCTCGAGCTTAAATTTAATCGCTGTCATTTCAGAGTCAGACTGAAGCAACGCCTTCCCTGAATCTGAAATGTCACCTACAGATAGAAGCTCTCCTGCTTCGGCTTCTGAGTATTGTGAGGTTATATAGGACACAGATATTAAAGCGTCAGAAAAGCTCTGTATTTGTTCTAGCCCCAGAGCTGTCCCGCTTTCCTTGTAACCCTGGCAGTTTGGACAATACCTCTGAGAGGGTAGCATTCATAACTGCCACCATGTCCTGTAAGGTAAAAGAATTAGACGCGCTAGATGTACTTGGCGTCACTTGAGCGGGAGTTATAGGTTCTGACACGTGGGGAGAGCTAGATGGCATAATCTCCCTTTTTTCAGTCAGAGAATCCCCTGGAGATAAATCATAATATGGTCTTTATAGTTTATAGAAATTTCAGTACATTTGGTACACATTCTAAGAGGGGGTTCCACAATGTCTTCCAAACATATTGAACAAGGAGTTTCCTCTATGTCAGACATGTTAAACAGACTAGTAATGAGACAAGCAAGCTTGGAAAACACTTTAATAAATGTAAAACAGCAATTAAATAAAAACGTTACTGTGCCTTTAAGAGAAAAAAACTAGCACTTAAACTGCAAAACAGCGTAAAAATATAGTGAACTCTTTGAAATTTTTACAGTGTGTGTAAGGGACATTGCACCCACTTGCAAATTGATGATTAACCCCTTAGGCTCCAAACCGGATTTAAAAAATGTCAAGCACCTTTAAAATACAGTTAAGCACCTTGCCACAGCTCTGCTGAGGCTCCTACCTGCCCTCAAATACGATTTAGGGAAGAAATAAACCCTCTATAGTGGTCCTCAGATGCCAGAGGACTCCTGTAGGGAAGCTGGATGTCTCAGTCTGCAGGAAACTGCGCATCTAGAGCGCAAATATAGGCCCCTCCCACCATGTACTGGATGTTAAGAAAGTACTCCTAGGAGTATCTGACTAGCCATGTGGAAACTAGGCCCCAAATAAAGACTTATCTCCCTCAGAGAAAAAAACGTTATATTACTTAGTGACAAAACGTTTACATGTTTTCATAAATAGGAGTATTAACATGAGTATTACCCTGTTTTGTAAGCATGATCCCAGTCGTTAAATCATTGCATCTAGCTTACCTCAAATACACAAGGCTCTGTCAGCATTTTCTAGAACTTATTCATCTCTCTAGAGATAAAAATACTGAACATACCTCAAAGCAGGTAATCTGCAGACCGTTCCCCCAACTGAAGTTTTCCCATACTCTTCAGTTATGTGTGAGAACAGCAATGGACCTTAGTTACAAACCGCTAAGATCATCAAACCTCCAGGCAGAATTCTTCTTCTAACTTCTGCCTGAGAGTAAAACTATACTAAGTCACCACATATCTCTTGATACTTCCTATCTTGTCGAGAGCTGCAAGAGAATGACTGGAGGTGGGGGTTAGGGGAGGAGCTATATAGACTGCTCTTCTGTGGGTGTCCTCTTGCAGCTTCCTGTTGGGAAGGAGAATATCCCACAAGTAATGGATGAACCCGTGGACTGGATACACCTTACAAGAGAAATTTGGGTTCAGTGTCCCTTTAAATATCTCTAACATTCCGGATATGATTATACAAAGGGGGGACATTTACAATAACTTTATAGGCAAACAATGCATATTACCTGAAAATGCAAAACAAGATACAATTTTATAGAACAATTGTGATTTAGGCACTATAACTTCTAGTTAGCAATTTTACATATAAAGTAATTGTTCTGGATGGTGTAATATTCCTAAAAGGAATGGGTCTGCTCCGGATATAATAAGGGGATTAACAGCAAATATGTGTATCCAGAAATGTTGTTGATGCTATACACAGTTAATTGTGAACACCTGATTAGGACGCCAAGCGTGGAGGCAAAGCTTTAAAAAAAATAATAATAAAATGTACCGAATTTGCAAGCTCTGTATATATTATTTAGTATTTATCTAAGCAAATAATATTGGCAAATTCACGACTCAAAAACATTTTTATGACCGTATTTCTGCAAAACTCAGTTTTATCAGCATTGGGAATATAATGTATATCTAGCGTAATATAATAAACCAGAAGGCTGCTGCACAAGTCACAGACCTTGTTTTTGTTTTATGCTGCAGCCCATTAATTTCTGAATTACAAAAAAAAAAAAAAAATATGTATAAAATCACCTCTGCAGTTCTTCTTGCTTCTTTGATCATCGACTCAAGTCCTCCAAAAACATTGTTTGTACTGGGTGGTTCTCCATCTGAATCACTGTCATCAGAAGCATTCAAAGTTACAACTACAGACTTGTGTCTTGGAAGCTAAGAGAGTGTAAAAAAAAAAAAAAAAAAAAAAAACTTTTGTTTGACATTATGAAAGAATAAAGAGCCCAGAATAAGCAACATGTTTAAAGATCTTTTATAACAACCCAGAAAAAGTATGCCTGTTTTATAGAGAAGTGTTTCTCAACACAGACTATAGACACTATTATTTATGTTTGGTAGAGATGGGTTATAGTAGTTTTCCATTAGTTATGTCAAAACTTTTTAAATAAAGGAACCAAGTTTTTGGTTAAATTTAGACAAGCACACAGACAAAAAGTTTGCTTCGTCCAAATTTTTCGGCTGAATATTCAGAAAAATTCCTAATATTTGGCTGACGTGCTATTAGATTCAACCGAAAGAAATACTGAATATTCATGGAAAAACAAAAATTTATGCTTACCTGATAAATTTTCTTTCCTGGCATGGAGAGTCCACAAATCCATTCTAATTACTAGTGGAATTCAACTCCTGGCCACCAGGAGGCGGCAAAGAACACCCCAGCAAAGCTTTAACCCCCTAATGACCACAGCACTTTTCCACTTTCTGACCGTTTGGGACCAAGGCTATTTTTACATTTTTGTGGTGTTAGTGTTTAGCTGTAATTTCTCTTGTTAAGTGTATCCAGTCCACGGATCTTCCATTACTTGTGGGATATTCTCCTTCCCAACAGGAAGTTGCAAGAGGATCACCCACAGCAGAGCTGCTATATAGCTCCTCCCCCAGCTGTCATACCCAGTCATTCTCTTGCAAGCCTCAACCAAGATGGAGGTTGTAAGAGGAGTGTGGTGTTTTATACTTAGTTTATTCTTCACTCAAAAGTTTGTTATTTTTAAATGGTGCCGGAGTGTACTGTTTATCTCAGGCAGTATTTAGAAGAAGAATCTGCCTGCGTTTTCTATGATCTTAGCAGAAGTAACTAAGATCCATGGCTGTTCTCACATATTCTGAGGAGTGAGGTAACTTCAGAGAGGGAATGGCGTGCAGGTTTTCCGGCAATAAGGTATGTGCAGTTAAAATATTTTTCTAGGGATGGAATTTGCTAGAAAATGCTGCTGATACCGAACTAATGTAAGTAAAGCCTTAAATGCAGTGAGAGCGACTGGTATCAGGCTTATTAATAGAGATACATACTCTTATAAAAATGTAATATAAAACGTTTGCTGGCATGTTTAATCGTTTTTATATGTATTTGGTGATAAAACTTATTGGGGCCTAGTTTTTTTTCCACATGGCTGGCGTGAATTTTGCCTAGAAACAGTTTCCTTAGGCTTTCCACTGTTGTAATATGAGTGGGAGGGGCCTATTTTGCCGTTTTTTTTTGCACAGCAAAAATTAGACAGACAGACATCCAGCTTCTTCCTGCATGAACCAGGACATCTCTGGAGGGCTCAAAAGGCTTCAAAGTCGTTTTTGAGGGAGGTAAAAAGCCACAGTAGGGCTGTGGCAGTTGTGACTGTTTGAAAAAACGTTTTTGTAATTTATTATTCCGTTTTGGGTATTAAGGGGTTAATCATCCATTTGCAAGTGGGTGCAATGCTCTGCTAACTTGTTACATACACTGTAAAAATTTCGTTAGTGTAACTGCCTTTTTTTCACTGTTATTTCAAATTTTGACAAAATTTGTGTTTCTTAAAGGTGCAGTAACGTTTTTTATATTGCTTGTAAACTTGTTTAAAGTGTTTTCCAAGATTGCTAGTCTCATTGCTAGTATGTTTAAACATGTCTGACACAGAGGAAACTACTTGTTCATTATGTTTGAAAGCCATGGTGGAGCCCCATAGGAGAATGTGTACTAAATGTATTGATTTCACCTTAAACAGTAAAGATCAGTCTTTAACTATAAAAGAAATATCACCAGAAGATTCTGAAGAGGGGGAAGTTATGCCGACTAACTCTCCCCACGTGTCAGACCCTTCGCCTCCCGCTCAGGGGATGCACGCTAATATGGCGCCAATTACATCAGGGACGCCCATAGCGATTACCTTGCAGGACATGGCTGCAATCATGAATAACAGAATTTATGCTTACCTGATAAATTACTTTCTCCAACGGTGTGTCCGGTCCACGGCGTCATCCTTACTTGTGGGATATCTCTTCCCCAACAGGAAATGGCAAAGAGTCCCAGCAAAGCTGGCCATATAGTCCCTCCTAGGCTCCGCCCACCCCAGTCATTCGACCGACGGACAGGAGGAAATATATATAGGAGAAACCATATGGTACCGTGGTGACTGTAGTTAGAGAAAATAATTCATCAGACCTGATTAAAAAACCAGGGCGGGCCGTGGACCGGACACACCGTTGGAGAAAGTAATTTATCAGGTAAGCATAAATTCTGTTTTCTCCAACATTGGTGTGTCCGGTCCACGGCGTCATCCTTACTTGTGGGAACCAATACCAAAGCTTTAGGACACGGATGAAGGGAGGAAGCAAATCAGGTTACCTAAACGGAAGGCACCACGGCTTGCAAAACCTTTCTCCCAAAAATAGCCTCCGAAGAAGCAAAAGTATCAAATTTGTAAAATTTGGCAAAAGTGTGCAGTGAAGACCAAGTCGCTGCCTTACATATCTGGTCAACAGAAGCCTCGTTCTTGAAGGCCCATGTGGAAGCCACAGCCCTAGTGGAGTGAGCTGTGATTCTTTCAGGAGGCTGCCGTCCGGCAGTCTCATAAGCCAATCGGATGATGCTTTTAAGCCAAAAGGAAAGAGAGGTAGAAGTCGCTTTTTGACCTCTCCTTTTACCAGAATAAACAACAAACAAGGAAGATGTTTGTCTGAAATCTTTTGTAGCCTCTAAATAGAATTTTAGAGCACGGACTACGTCCAAATTGTGTAACAAACGTTCCTTCTTTGAAACTGGATTCGGACATAAAGAAGGTACAACTATCTCCTGGTTAATATTTTTGTTAGAAACCAGGCTTAGTACGCAAAACCACCTTATCTGCATGGAACACCAGATAGGGCGGAGAACACTGCAGAGCAGATAACTCTGAAACTCTTCTAGCAGAAGAAATTGCAACCAAAAACAAAACTTTCCAAGATAGTAACTTAATATCTATGGAATGTAAAGGTTCAAACGGAACCCCTTGAAGAACTGAAAGAACTAGATTTAGACTCCAGGGAGGAGTCAAAGGTCTGTAAACAGGCTTGATCCTAACCAGAGCCTGAACAAATGCTTGAACATCTATTGAGTTATTTGGGCAAAGATCTCCGGATGGAGTTCCCACTCCCCCGGATGGAATGTCTGACGACTCAGAAAATCCGCCTCCCAGTTTTCCACACCTGGGATGTGGATCGCAGACAGGTGGCAGGAGTGATCCTCCGCCCATTGAATTATTTTGGTCACTTCTTTCATCACCAGGGAACTCCTTGTTCCCCCCTGATGATTGATATACGCAACGGTCGTCATGTTGTCTGATTGGAACCTTATGAATCTGGCCTTTGCTAGTTGAGGCCAAGCCCTGAGAGCATTGAATATCGCTCTCAGTTCCAGAATGTTTATCGGGAGAAGAGACTCTTCCCGAGACCATAGACCCTGAGCTTTCAGGGATTCCCAGACCGCGCCCCAGCCCACTAGACTGGCGTCGGTCGTGACAATGACCCAACTCTGGTCTGCGGAAGCTCATTCCCTGGGACAGATGGTCCAGGGTCAGCCACCAACAGAGTGAATCTCTGGTCTTCTGATCTACTTGAATCATTGGAGACAAGTCTGTATAGTCCCCATTCCACTGTTTGAGCATGCACAGTTGTAATGGTCTTAGATGAATTCGTGCAAAAGGAACTATGTCCATTGCTGCAACCATCAACCCTACTACTTCCATGCACTGTGCTATGGAAGGACGAGGAACAGAATGAAGAACTTGACAAGTGCTTAGAAGTTTTGACTTTCTGACCTCTGTCAGAAAAATCCTCATTTCTAAGGAATCTATTATTGTTCCCAAGAAGGGAACTCTTGTTGACGGAGACAGAGAACTTTTTTCTATGTTCACCTTCCATCCGTGTGATCTGAGAAAGGCCAGAACGATGTCTGTATGAGCCTTTGCTTTTGACAGGGACGACGCTTGTATTAGAATGTCGTCCAAGTAAGGTACTACTGCAATGCCCCTCGGTCTTAGAACCACTAGAAGGGACCCTAGTACCTTTGTGAAAATCCTTGGAGCAGTGGCTAACCCGAATGGGAGGGCCACAAACTGGTAATGCTTGTCCAGAAAAGCGAACCTTAGGAACTGATGATGTTCTTTGTGGATAGGAATATGTAGGTACGCATCCTTTAGATCCACGGTAGTCATAAATTGACTTTCCTGGATAGTGGGTAGAATCGTTCGAATGGTTTCCATCTTGAACGATGGTACCCTGAGAAATTTGTTTAGGATCTTCAAATCCAAAATTGGTCTGAAAGTTCCCTCTTTTTTGGGAACTACGAACAGATTGGAATAAAATCCCATTCCTTGTTCCTTTATTGGAACTGGGTGTATCACTCCCATCTTTAACAGGTCTTCTACACAATGTAAGAACGCCTGTCTCTTTATTTGGTTTGAGGATAAGTGAGACATGTGGAACCTTCCCCTTGGGGGTAGTTCCCTGAATTCCAGGAGATAACCCTGAGAAACTATTTCTAGCGCCCAGGGATCCTGAACATCTCTTGCCCAAGCCTGAGCAAAGAGAGAGAGTCTGCCCCCCACTAGAACCGGTCCCGGATCGGGCGCTACTCCTTCATGCTGTTTTGTTAGCAGCGGCAGGCTTCTTGGCCTGCTTACCCTTGTTCCAGCCTTGCATCGGTTTCCAGGCTGGTTTGGGTTGTGAGGCATTACCCTCTTGCTTAGAGGATGCAGAATTAGAGGCCGGTCCGTTCCTGAAATTGCGAAAGGAACGAAAATTAGACTTATTTTTGGCCTTGAAAGGCCTATCTTGTGGAAGGGCGTGGCCCTTTCCCCCAGTGATGTCTGAAATAATCTCTTTCAATTCTGGTCCAAATAGAGTTTTACCTTTGAAAGGGATGTTAAGCAATTTTGTCTTGGATGACACATCCGCTGACCAAGACTTTAGCCAAAACGCTCTGCGCGCCACGATAGCAAACCCTGAATTTTTCGCCGCTAATCTAGCTAATTGCAAAGCGGCATCTAAAATAAAAGAGTTAGCCAACTTAAGTGCGTGAACTCTGTCCATAACCTCCTCATATGGAGTCTCTCTACTAAGCGAGTTTTCTAGTTCCTCGAACCAGAACCACGCTGCTGTAGTGACAGGAACAATGCACGAAATGGGTTGTAGAAGGTAACCTTGCTGTACAAAAATCCTTTTAAGCAAACCCTCCAATTTTTTATCCATAGGATCTTTGAAAGCACAACTATCTTCGATAGGAATAGTAGTGCGTTTGTTTAGAGTAGAAACTGCCCCCTCGACCTTAGGGACTGTCTGCCATAAGTCCTTTCTGGGGTCGACCATAGGAAATAATTTCTTAAATATAGGGGGGGGGGAACAAAAAGGTATGCCGGGCTTTTCCCACTCCTTATTTACTATGTCCGCCACCCACTTGGGTATAGGAAAAGCGTCGGGTGCACCGGAACCTCTAGGAACTTGTCCATCTTGCATAATTTCTCTGGAATGACCAAGTTGTCACAATCATCCAGAGTAGATAACACCTCCTTAAGTAGTGCGCGGAGATGTTCTAATTTAAATTTAAATGTCACAACATCAGGTTCAGCTTGTTGAGAAATTTTTCCTGAATCTGAAATTTCCCCATCTGACAAAACCTCCCTCATGGCCCCTTCAGATTGGTGTGAGGGTATGACAGAACAATTATCATCAGCGCCCTCCTGCTCTTCAGTGTTTAAAACAGAGCAATCGCGCTTTCTCTGATAAGTAGGCATTTTGGCTAAAATATTTGCTATGGAGTTATCCATTACAGCCGTTAATTGATGCATGGTAATAAGCATTGGCGCACTAGATGTACTAGGGGCCTTCTGTGTGGGCAAAACTGGTGTAGACACAGTAGGAGATGATGTAGTATCATGTTTACTCCCCTCATCTGAGGAATCATCTTGGGCAATATCATTATCTGTGGCAGTACTGTCCTTACTTTGTTTGGACGCTATGGCACAATTATCACATAAATTTAAATGGGGAGACACATTGGCTTTCATACATATAGAACATAGCTTATCCGAAGGCACAGACATGTTAAACAGGCTTAAACTTGTCAATAAAGCACAAAAAACGTTTTAAAACAAAACCGTTACTGTCTCTTTAAATTTTAAACAGAAAACACTTTATTACTGAATATGTGAAAAAGTATGAAGGAATTGTTCAAAAATTACCAAAATTTCACCACAGTGTCTTAAAGCATTAAGAGTATTGCACACCAAATTTCAGAGCTTTAACCCTTAACCCGGAGCCGTTTACAAATTTAACCCCTATACAGTCCCAGCTATAGCCTTTGCTGAGACCCAACCAAGCCCAGAGGGGAATACGATACCAATTGACGCCTTCTAGAAGCTTTTCCAGCAAATTTCAGATTCCCACACATGCATCTGCATGCCCTGCTCTCAAAAAACAACTGCGCAGTAATGGCGCGAAAATGAGGCTCAGTCTACAACTAGGAAGGCCCCCTGACTGGAAAAGGTGTCTAACATAGTGCCTGCCGTTTAATAAACGTTCCCCAAGTTTATAAATGTGAATTGTCAGCATAAATATTAATAAAATGCCCAAATAAAGCAATCGATTTAGCCCATAAAAATGTCTACCAGTTTTTTAGCCCATATTAAGCCCTTTATTCTGTTTGTTTGACTAAGAAAATGGCTTACCGGTCCCCATGAGGGGAAATGACAGCCTTCCAGCATTACATGGTCTTGTTAGAAATATGGCTAGTCATACCTTAAGCAGAAAAGTCTGCTGTTTCCCCCAACTGAAGTTACTTCATCTCAACAGTCCTATGTGGAAACAGCAATCGATTTTAGTTACTGTCTGCTAAAATCATCTTCCTCTCACAAACAGAAATCTTCATCCTTTTCTGTTTCAGAGTAAATAGTACATACCAGCACTATTTTAAAATAACAAACACTTGATAGAAGGATAAAAACTACATTTAAACACCAAAAAACTCTTAACCATCTCCGTGGAGATGTTGCCTGTGCAACGGCAAAGAGAATGACTGGGGTGGGCGGAGCCTAGGAGGGACTATATGGCCAGCTTTGCTGGGACTCTTTGCCATTTCCTGTTGGGGAAGAGATATCCCACAAATAAGGATGACGCCGTGGACCGGACACACCAATGTTGGAGAAAATACCCTGTCAGAGGTATTATCCAGGTTGCCTGAATTAAGAGGCAAGCGCGATTGCTCTGGGGTTAGGAGAAATACAGAGCGCGCAGATGCTGTAAGGGCCATGTCTGATACTGCGTCACAATATGCAGATCATGAGGACGGAGAGCTTCAGTCTGTGGGTGACATCTCTGATTCGGGGAAACCTGATTCAGAGATTTCTAATTTTAAATTTAAGCTTGAGAACCTCCGTGTGTTGCTTGGGGAGGTATTAGCTGCTCTGAATGACTGTAACACAGTTGCAGTACCAGAGAAATTGTGTAGGCTGGATAAATACTATGCGGTACCGGTGTGTACTGATGTTTTTCCTATACCTAAAAGGCTTACAGAAATTATTAGCAAGGAGTGGGATAGAAAGGGTGTGCCTTTTTCCCCACCTCCTATATTTAGAAAAATGTTTCCAATAGACGCCACTACACGGGACTTATGGCAGACGGTCCCTAAGGTGGAGGGAGCAGTTTATACTTTAGCAAAGCGTACTACTATCCCGGTTGAGGACAGTTGTGCTTTTTCAGATCTAATGGATAAAAAATTGGAGGGTTACCTTAAGAAAATGTTTATTCAACAAGGTTTTATTTTACAGCCCCTTGCATGCATTGCGCATGTCACGGCCACGGCGGCATTCTGGTTTGAGGCCCTGGAAGAGGCCATCCATACAGCTCCATTGACTGAAATTATTGACAAGCTTAGAACACTTAAGCTAGCTAACTCATTTGTTTCTGATGCCATTGTTCATTTGACTAAACTAACGGCTAAGAATTCCGGATTCGCCATCCAAGCGCGTAGGGCGCTATGGCTTAAATCCTTGTCAGCTGACGTGACTTCGAAGTCTAAATTACTCAACATTCCTTTCAAGGGGCAGACCTTATTCGGGCCTGGTTTGAAGGAAATTATTGCTGACATTACTGGAGGTAAGGGTCACACCCTTCCTCAGGACAGGGCCAAAGCAAAGGCCAAACAGTCTAATTTTCGTGCCTTTCGAAATTTCAAGGCAGGTGCAGCATCAACTTCCCTCTGCTTCAAAACAAGAGGGAACTTTTGCTCAATCTAAGCAGGCCTGGAAACCTAACCAGTCCTGGAACAAAGGCAAGCAGGCCAGAAAGCCTGCTGCTGCCTATAAGACAGCATGAAGGAACGGCCCCCTACCCGGCGACGGATCTAGTAGGGGGCAGACTTTCTCTCTTCGCCCAGGCGTGGGCAAGAGATGTTCAGGATCCCTGGGCGTTGGAGATCATATCTCAGGGATATCTTCTGGACTTCAAAGCTTCCCCTCCACAAGGGTGATTTCATCTTTCAAGGCTATCTGCAAATCAGATAAAGAAAGAGGCATTCCTACGCTGTGTGCAATACCTCCTAGTTATGGGAGTGATCCATCCAGTTCCGCGGACGGAACAAGGACAGGGTTTTTATTCAAATCTGTTTGTGGTCCCCAAAAAAGAGGGAACCTTCAGACCAATTTTGGATCTAAAGATCTTAAACAAATTCCTCAGAGTTCCATCTTTCAAAATGGAAACTATTTGGACCATCCTACCCATGATCCAAGAAGGTCAGTACATGACCACAGTGGACTTAAAGGATGCCTACCTTCACATACAGATTCACAAAGATCATCATCGGTTTCTAAGGTTTGCCTTTCTAGACAGGCATTACCAATTTGTAGCTCTTCCCTTCGGGTTGGCTACAGCCCCGAGAATCTTTACAAAGGTTCTGGGCTCACTTCTGGCGGTTCTAAGACCGCGAGGCATAGCGGTGGCTCCGTATCTAGACGACATCCTGATACAGGCGTCAAGCTTTCAAATTGCCAAGTCTCATACAGAGATAGTTCTGGCATTTCTGAGGTCGCATGGGTGGAAAGTGAAAGAGGAAAAGAGTTCTCTATCCCCACTCACAAGAGTCTCCTCCTTAGGGACTCTTATAGATTCTTTAGAAATGAAAATTTACCTGACGGAGTCCAGGTTATCAAAACTTCTAAATGCTTGCCGTGTTCTTCGCTCCATTCCGCGCCCTTCGGTAGCTCAGTGTATGGAGGTAATCGGCTTAATGGTAGCGGCAATGGACATAGTGCCATTTGCGCGCCTTCATCTCAGACCGCTGCAATTATGCATGCTGAGTCAGTGGAATGGGGATTACACAGATTTGTCCCCTCTGCTAAATCTGGATCAAGAGACCAGAGATTCTCTTCTCTGGTGGTTGTCTCGGGTACACCTGTCCAAGGGTATGACCTTTCGCCGGCCAGATTGGACAATTGTAACAACAGATGCCAGCCTTCTAGGTTGGGGTGCAGTCTGGAACTCCCTGAAGGCACAGGGATCGTGGACTCAGGAGGAGAAACTCCTTCCAATAAATATTCTGGAGTTAAGAGCGATATTCAATGCTCTTCTGGCTTGGCCTCAGTTAGCAACACTGAGGTTCATCAGATTTCAGTCGGACAACATCACGACTGTGGCTTACATCAACCATCAAGGGGGAACCAGGAGTTCCCTAGCGATGTTAGAAGTCTCAAAAATAATTCGCTGGGCAGAGTACCACTCTTGCCACCTGTCAGCAATCCATATCCCAGGCGTGGAGAACTGGGAGGCGGATTTTCTAAGTCGTCAGACTTTCCATCCGGGGGAGTGGGAACTCCATCCGGAGGTGTTTGCTCAATTGATTCATCATTGGGGCAAACCAGAGTTGGATCTCATGGCGTCTCGCCAGAACGCCAAGCTTCCTTGTTACGGATCCAGGTCCAGGGACCCAGAAGCGACGCTGAGAGATAGACTTGGTTCTTCAACCTGGCTTATGTGTTTCCACCGTTTCCTCTGCTCCCTCGACTGATTGCCAAAATCAAACAGGAGAGAGCATCGGTGATTCTGATAGCGCCTGCGTGGCCACGCAGGACTTGGTATGCAGACCTAGTGGACATGTCATCCTTTCCACCATGGACTCTGCCTCTAAGACAGGACCTTCTGATACAAGGTCCTTTCAATCATCCAAATCTAATTTCTCTGAGACTGACTGCATGGAGATTGAACGCTTGATTCTATCAAAGCGTGGCTTCTCCGAGTCAGTCATTGATACTTTAATACAGGCACGAAAGCCTGTTACCAGGAAAATCTGCCACAAGATATGGAGTAAATATCTTTATTGGTGTGAATCCAAGAATTACTCATGGAGTAAGGTTAGGATTCCTAGAATATTGTCTTTTCTCCAAGAGGGCTTGGACAAAGGATTATCAGCTAGTTCCTTAAAGGGACAGATTTCTGCTCTGTCTATTCCTTTGCACAAGCGTCTGGCAGAGGTTCCAGACGTCCAGGCATTTTGCCAGGCTTTGGTTAGAATTAAGCCTGTGTTTAAACCTGTTGCTCCCCCGTGGAGCTTAAACTTGGTTCTTAAGGTTCTTCAAGGAGTTCCGTTTGAACCCCTTCATTCCATTGATATTAAACTTTTATCTTGGAAAGTTCTGTTTTTGATGGCTATTTCCTCGGCTCGGAGAGTCTCTGAGCTATCTGCCTTACAACGTGATTCTCCTTATCTGATTTTTCATGCAGATAAGGTAGTTCTGCGTACCAAACCTGGGTTTTTACCTAAGGTGGTTTCTAACAAGAATATCAATCAAGAGTGAAACACGTAGAAGGAGAGTTGCTTGTCCTCCTTAGAGCAACAAATACTAGGTACCTAGTTTTCAAACCCGCGCGTGATATACGCTAAGTGCGGGATTTACCTACATCTTTATTCCTGCTGCTGCACAAAACTTCAGTCTGGTCTGTTGAGACGCTGATACCGGCAGTTTCAAGGTGAGGTGCCATTTTCGGCAACCACTGACACGGTCAGTGATATAGCCTAATCATGCCCTGAACCGTACACACTTACTGGGAGGAACCGCTACCTATGTCAACTGAACGGCTTGACACCAGCTGAGGAAATCATATGGTAATATGCCTTAGAGCACTGATCTCTGCACATCTCACTGTGTGGGAACTGCCATCAACACATGCTGAGCGGCTTGTTTCTAGCTGAACAGAAGTTTACGGTAGGACGCCCTGGAGCGTTTTCTTTTTCACAATACACTGACTATTTTATAAAAACTTTCTCTTCCAACACCCTACGAGTATCAAAATCTACTCCATATATAAGGTGGATTATTGTTCTTTCAACAAAAGTGGCATTTTTACTCCTCAATTGCAACAAGGTTGCCAAAATTAGCACTATCTTTGGATTACAGCCATTGTCGGTTGATGAACATTAACGGATTAACAAAGTGTCACAGTGTGATATAGACAGCTCTTATATTTATGCAACTGATCGTTAACCCTTTTAATCTTGGAATATTTCTGTTATTAATATAAGGTTGATTTTTTGAATTTTTAGATTCTGTATTTTAGACATTGGTGGTATTTTAGTAATATACTTAGTTCAATCTATTTTTGCAATTACTTATTTCTTACTATAGGGAGACGTCACTAAACTTTATTGTTGGCGATAGTAATATCCTGTCCCATATTTGTTTATATTTTTATTTTTATTAAAATACATTTTCATTAGAGATTAAGTGTGGTACTTTTTCTTGCTATAGCACCCTATCATCTTTGCTCCTTTTATCCTGTTTTATTGTAGCCACTTTGGAGAGGTGGTTAGGGAGTGGCTTTGGATCAGTTTCAGACCATAGCGCTGTATAACATTGTTTTTTTTTATCTAAACACATAGGGCATGTAGTGTGATCAAGATCATCCATGTTAACAGAAAGTAAAAGCTAGCTTGGTCGTGTCTCCTTTAATGATAATTAGCTAAACGTATAGCCAAAAAAAAATGTGCACTGTGTCTTTAAAAATAAACTGTCTAAGTTTTTACAGAGTGTTAGATATTAAATAAAAATGCAATAGCAACCTGTTAAAAGAATATCCACTGGCACACGCGAATTAACAGTCACCTCGCCGCAGCTCTGCTGCGGCTCCTACCTGACTCCACTGACCAAGAACTATCCTCTAAAACGGCGTGCCTAAGATCGCTTGTATATACTAGCCACAAGTTGACTTAGGAGCCATAAGGAAATGCTGCCGATCCGTAAACACTCAGCAAAACTAACTGTGCGGCTGAAGCGCGCGAATACTAGGCCCCGCCCTTCGTGGGCGTACACAACACACCCCAGGAAAAAAAACAAACTGAGTACCGCCATACACCGGAGTCCGATAGAGAGCATTATATCTCCCTACAACTCCGGCATTACTCCCAGCGTCAGCCCCATATTCCACATGCCACACAATAACATAAGGGAATCGCCCATTGCGTCATAGCAATTTAACCTAAAACAGCTCCCAGCGCTTCTAGGCTTATAGGTGTTCATGCCAGAATGAGTTGGGGAAGGTTCAACATGTCAGTATCCCATTTTCAATAAAAATGATAACCCACACCTGTTAAAAGGGGAAGCCCTTACCCGAGCCCATAACCCCTCACAGAAAAGGGAGGAGCTATTTATGCAACTCTGCTGTGGAGCTCTTTGCCTCCTCCTGCTGATCAGGAGGCGATATCCCACAAGGATGAAATCCGTGGAAATCTTGTAAAAGAAAGACAAAATCCTAGGAATAGCCCTTGGATTCACACCAATAGATATTTACGTCAAATCTTATTGTAAATTTTTCTAGTTACAGGTTTACGAGCCTTGAATCATGGTCTCTATGACCGAATCCGAAAAACCTCATTTGGATAAAATCAAGCATTCAATCTCCAAGCAGTCAGCTTCAGAGAGAATCTAGATCTGGGTGAAGAAAGTGCCCCTGAATCAGAAGGTCCTTTCGCAACGGAAGTCTACAGGGAGGTAGAGACGTCGTCTCCACCAGATCTGCATACCAAATCCTGCAAGGCCCGGCCGGTGCGATGAGAATCACTCGAGGAAGAAGAGCAAATGGAGGAAACAGGTATGCTAGATTGAAGGTCCAAGGGGCCACCAGGGCATCTATCAGCTTGGCATTCTGCCTGGATGCCATGAGATCTAACTCCGGCTGACCCCACTTGAGGATCAGACTGGAGAACACTTCCGGATGGAGTTCCCACTCCCCCGGATGAAAGGTATGCCTGCTCAGAAAATCTGCCTCCCAGTTGTCCACCCCTGGGATGTGAATTGCTGATAGACAACAAGAATAGGCCTCCGCCCACCAAATTATTTTGGATACTTCTGTTATCGCCAAGGAACTCCTTGTTCCTCCCTGATGATTGATGTAGGCCACTGACGTTATGTTGTCCGTCTGGAACCTGATAAACTGGGCCGAAGCTAACTGGGGCCAGGCCAGGAGAGCATTGTAGATTGCTCTCAATTCCAGAATGTTCATGGGTAAAAGGGACTCTGCTTGAGACCAAATCCCCTGAGCCTTTAGGGAGCCCAAGACTGCTCCACACCCTAGAAGGATGGCATCTGTTGTCACTATCACCCAAGAAGGTCTGCAAAAGCATGTTCCTTGGGAGATATGATCTAGACAACCACCATAAAAGAATCCCTCGTCTCCTGCTCCAATAGAAGCTGAGGGGACAAGTTCGCATAATCTCCGTTCCATTGTCCCAGCCTGTTCAACTGTAGAGCCCTTAGATGAAAGCGAGCAAACGGAATGATGTCGATTGCCGCCACCATCAGTCCGATTAACTCCATGCACTGAGCCACTGAAGGACAAGGAGAAGACTGAAGGAATAGACAAGTCTCGATAATCTTTGGAGACAGAGAATCTATTATGGTTCCTAGGAAAGTCACTCTAGTGTGTGGAACTAAGGAACTATTTTCTAAATTAACCTTCCAGCCGTGAGATCTTAGGAAGGACAATAACCAAGTCCGTGTGAGATTTTGCTAGCTGAAAGGATTGTGCCTGAACTAGGATGTCCTCCAGACACTGCAATGCCTCTTGAACGAAGCACCGCCAGCAGAGATCCCAGAACCTTTGTGAAGATTCTGGGGGCTGTGGCAAGACCGAAAGGGAGAGCCACAAACTGGCAGTGTTTGTCTCTTTAAATTTTAAACCGTTACTTTCTCTTTTTTTGCAGCAAAATGACAAATAACTATCTTTTATACAGTAAAAACATTTAAATTTGTCCCCAAAAAATAAACTTGTACACCTCAGCACCTCAACAGCTGCTGAAGTGCTCCTACCTTCCGTAGAGCCACTAGGATTATAAAGACAACGATCCCTTCAAAGAAGCACCGGAACCACTTGCTGGCAAAGTATTTGATAAATAATTCACGACTAGTCTGTACTGGAATCGCACAACTCATATGCGACTCCAGAACAGACCAAATAGAAACTGTGCAGAGAGCTTGGGATAATAGCACTATTAATGGCGCCGAAACCAAACCGGAAAGACAGCCCATCGTGGGCGTGGCCTAATCCCTATAGTGAAACCACCGGAGCCAATTTTAAGTCTCATATTTAAAATAAAAGCCTTTCTCCAGCCCCAGTGCCCTGTATGCTGCCCAAAATCTTTCCTTCAGGAAAAAGAATAATGTCCCACACAGAGTACCCTTAAATAAAAGGAGCCCTTTATGTAATAAATGTGCTTTTATTTATGTAAGATCTGAGTCCTTATCCCAGAAATAATGTAGCACTTACCTTGTCTTCTGCCTGGCAGCAAAGGCAGCTCTCAGGTTTGAGAGGTCCTGTCCCTCACATAGCTCTGAGGAAAAAGAATGCTGAGTCACTAAAAACCTCAGACTAAAGGATAAGGGCAGCAAGAAAAGAAAATGTATGCTTACCTAATACATTTGTTTCTTTTAAGACACGATGAGTCCACGGGATTACACCTCCTGGTCAGCAGGAGGCGGCAAAGAGCACCCACTTTAGTCATTCGACCGAAGTTAGGAAGAGAAAGGAAAAGCCAAGGTGCAATTTACCTTCCACCTGCGAGTTCTCAGGAAGGATAGCACAATGTCGGGATGGGACCTTGCTTGTTGACAAGATGGCGCCTGGATTAGAATATCGTCCAGATAAGGTGCCACTGCAATGCCCCACGGTTTTAGAACCGCCAGCAGAGACCCCAGAACCTTTGTGAAAATTCTGGGTGCCGTGGCCAGTCCGAAAGAAAGTCACGAACTGAAAGGGTTTGTCCAGAAAGGCAAACCTTAGGAACTTATGATGATCTCGGTGGATAGGAACATGTAGATATGCATCCTTTAAGTCCACCGTCGTCATAAATTGACCCTAATGGATCAATGGAAGAATGGTACGAATAGTTTCCATCTTGAAAGATGGGACTCTGAGAAACTTGTTCAGACTCTTGAGGTCTAAGATAGGTATGAAAGTTCCCTCCTTCTTGGGAACTACAAACAGATTTGAATAAAACCCCTGCCCGTGTTCCTGTACAGGAACGGGAACAATCACTCCCAGGGAGGAGAGGTCTCTTACACAATGTAAGAACGCCTCTCTTATTATCTGGTTTGCAGATCATCTTGAAAGAAGAAATCTTCCTCGGGGAGGAAAATTTTTGAACTCCAGATTGTATCCCTGGGACACTTTCTATAGCACAGGGATCCTGAACATCTCGCACCCAAGCCTGAACGAAGAAAGAAAGTCTGCCCCCTACCAGATCCGATCCCGGATCGGGGGCATACCCTTCATGCTGTTTTGGAGTCAGCAGCAGGCTTCTTGGATTGTTTACCCTTGTTCCAAGACTGGTTGGGTCTCCAAGTAGGCTTATACTGTGAATAGTTTCCTTCTTGTTTAGAGGAGGAAGAGAAATAATTTTCTTTGAAATAACAAAAGGAACGAAAATTACTTTGTCGTCTTTTTTGTTTATTTATCTTATCCTGAGGAAGGAGATGACCCTTACCTACCGTGATGTCAGATAATTTCCTTCAGAACAGGTCCAAACAAGGTCTTTCCTTTGTAAGGAATAGCTAGAAGCTTAGACTTGGATGACACGTCCGCAGACCAAGGATTTAACCATAAAGCTCTGCGGGCTAGGATAGAGAACCCTGAACTCTTAGCTGCTAATATAGTAATTTGCAGAGAAGCATCCGTAATAAAAGAGTTATAGATAGCGAAGGGAGCGAAAAAAAACCTTTGTTGTATCTTTTAAATTAGGGAGCTTTTTTTTAATGCACACCACACAGTTCAGGTGTGTTCCAGTTTAACTATTGTGTCATATATATATAGCTATGGAACTCTGCATAGACATAATTTGCTGCAGTGTGGATACTGATTAGCATAGGACCAGTCTGATTTGGGACACCTTGTAAGTGGTAGACTGGCTTAGCAGAATATGATCATATTGTGTGACTAAGATCCCATGTTTATTTAAAAGCATATTTTTCTGATAATATTCTTTGCAATTTAAATATATGTCGATATTATTGTGTGAGATGTCTATCCCCAATCATATTTGAACAGTGCAAGTATATTTAGCAAATTGAAGTATATATTTAAATATGCTATAACTATGTGGACTCTAGTGGTAGAATGTGCACCTACACTTTGTTTTTTTATAAATTAACACCTCACTTTACCTTTTCCTATCAGTAACGTAGGCAAAGACAATGACTGGGGTGGGAGGGAAGGGAGGAACTATTTAACAGCTCTGCTGTGGTGCTCTTTGCCTCCTCCTGCTGACCAGGAGGTGTAATCCCACAAGTAAGGATGATGATCCGTGGACTCATCGTGTCTTTAAAAAGAAATCATGGGAGGCGCAGTGAGAATTATGTCCCACAAGTTCCCATTGCTCTAAAACCACCAAAGCTCTACTGCAGAGACTGATATGGACTAC